>NC_068356.1:27529475-27829475 GCF_020536995.1 Dreissena polymorpha | reverse complement strand
AAGTAATGGCTACGGTCAACCAAAATAGTTATCATCTCATAATAGCTATACTCTCAAATTTGTCAGATTGGTTAAACATCTAAAATGGGTGATCGTCTAATTGTCCGTGTACAATTTATATCGACTTTAATGCAAGATAGCTTTCAATGTCTCACCACTTTATGAATGTTCTAGATAAGCTCAGATAACATGTTTGTCAAACCATTCGCTGTCTTAGTTTCATTTTTCAACAAATGATTCTACGTGTTTGGTAAAAATGTACACGGCTAATTGTATTGGCTTTGATGTAATACAATAAGATACCCCTACGTTTAAGATTTAGTCGGTACGTGTCACCATGTTCGATGATTGCGTTGTTCGCATAAGCGATTTCAAAATAATATGCCCATTAAGTTTCCTCAAATACGTTAAACTACCAAGTTCCTGCATTGTTTCATAGGTCGATGATCACGGTGATAGGAATCAACAACAAAAAAACACTGACATACGACATATGAACCCAATTAAACCCACCGTTGCATAGTGTGTAATGTATGCACCAACTTTAATATACACGTACATCGTTGAAAATTGAACAAACAACATTAAGGAAGTGTTCTTGTTTTAAATTTACCGAATTTCAGACAAATGATACTTTCCAAAGAAGCTAAAAAATCTAAGAAATATTTTTACATAAGAAGTTAAATTGACGATGGTTGTTTATTTTGGTAGACTATCGATTTTAATTCACGAGCGATCAGAGCAATTAATATTTTCATGGGTGATTCAGTGAGTGAAATAGTTGATCTTTCATGATCACGTGTTTATAATAATTGATCTCCAGAAAACCAACACACTCTCTTTTATTCAATATCTCAAGTTTATTTACACTTTCAATAAATATTCTTATTAAATTTGGAAGTATACCTAACCTGCCTTCTTTCACGATTTTAGTGGAAACTAACTTACTTTGTTGGCCTTATGGTTAACACGTTTTTTGTTTTAACTCATTATTAATTGAAAAACTACATAATAATTAAACACACATATTTATAAATGCTTTATATATTTCCTGTTATATTTAAGCATGCGAATGTTCGTTAAATTGAATAGTTGTATACTTTTTTCGTTAATAATTTGTATTGTAAATCTCCGAAAATGGTGTGTCGCACATGATTTTGTACCGGCATTGCGTCCTGAGAAATAGTTTGTTATAGTGAACCAAGATGCGTGAAGCTGACAGTGTTGCATTGCATAGCAGACAAATTATAATATAATTTCTGTTAAAACATTACGCAGAAACTGTGTTGAGTGACCTGTAGCCAAAATTTGACGTATTTATAATTAATATGCAGCACTTTGTCCCCATCCATTCTATCGACGTAATTTACCTAAAACAAATACGCCTTCAATAATATAAAAGCATGAGTTGTTCATTTACCTGCGTTACCGCCACAAGTTCGATCAAGAGCGATCTTTTTTGCCACCGAAAGGTCAGCACCGCTGTCATGTTCTTCACCTAGGACAGAATTTACATAAATTCATGAACATCTCAAATAATAAATTTAGGGTTGCAGCGACTGAACTAAAACGTGAGTGATGACGTTAGAAATATTTGGCTTGTCTATTTTAAATGATTGATTGATTTTGGTAATTACCATTAAGTATACATTTGCTATATTTATTACTCACTTGGTTATATTCATTCAATTATATTTATGTTAGTTGATACAATTATAAATCAATAATCAAAGAGATTAACTTACCTCTACAAGCTTGGATTATGAATAATTTTGGTTTGTCTTTTAGGGACGGGCAATTGTCGTCGCTGAACATTTCAGTAATTGTGCTGGTAAAAATCATTCTGTCGTCTGAGCACACAAGGGCATGGTCACTCTTTCCTTTAGCATTTGGGTTCGGTTGTTCCAACCCGTGTGTGCTAATTCCTAAGGCAAGCATGTCACTATCCGAATGGTCGAGACACCTCACATCTTCGAGCAACTGTTTCGTTTCTGTGAAGGACATATTTGTATTTTTACCTTTATAGACTGTTAAACGAAGTTTGTAAGCAATGTTGTATAAATACTCAACATCTTTATGTGCTCCATCCCTAAACGCTTGGTGATTAAACGTTTGATTAACAATGATAATCATATAGCCTCGGTGACCGCGATTGAAATAGTATGGGTCAACAAGTAAAACACCATTTCCATGACATTTGGTATTTGAAATTTGAACAGTTTGTGCAGATTGGGTCTTCGTTTCATCGAGCTGTGAGGGAAGGAAAAAATGACACGTTTCTTTTGTGGTTTCCGTTAATTCTGAAGTGAACACTGTAGAGGCTACAGTGAAAGGGCCGCATTCTTCTTGCCCAACACTGACTCTGCTCACCTTCTCTTCGCTTTCACGTACAACTGTAGTACATGTGTTAATTTCTGTTTCTTTACCATATAAGGGACTATTTACCCACAAATTATCACCGTTTTCATCTACCTTTTCTTTATTTGCTTTTTGGAATGGTAGACTGTCGTCATCCACTGTCATCCCTTTACTAGAGGCACACACAATTAACGTTTTAACTTTTTGTTTTACTAATTTTCCTAAACCATCAACCACATCACATCCATCTTTTCTGTATTCATCGCTGTCATCTTTCTCAAAATCACTACTTATATTTAAAGTCGTTGTGTGAATCGTCATGCATATTTCGTTTCTATTTTCTGCTATATGTTTTTCGTCAGGGATTGCTTTTCTATTTTCTGTCGCTGGAAAGTGTATTTTATTTTCCTGATCGATGGTATTAATGACCGAAAGAAAGTCGGCTGTTTTAATTTGTATATTCTTCGATGAACTAATATTTTTTAATGAACTATCCGTGGATAAACGAGTAGTTTGCATCGTGATGTCGCTAGTAGCTTCTGTGCCACAGTTTTTGTCAGAATTTTCTGTTTCAACATTATTTATCCCTGTCTGTCGACTTTCATTTTCGATCACCAACAGGTGGTGTTCACCGCTATTTTCCAATGTCACGAGTTCGTTGAACAAATCGGCTTGTTCACAATCACGTGTATGACATACGGTTTTTCCAGTTGCTTGCTCTACCCGGCAACACTCCTTGCGTTCGTCATCTTTTACCTCCATAACGCGGTTATAAGAACTGGCGTTTATCCACAGATAAAAAATACGTACTAAATTAGTTCACAACACTTGTCTCAACGGTCAAATTCAGTTTTTGGCGAACGACTCTTATCAGATAGCCCCAATTGTGGTTCAACGATAATTTTCTATGTATAGCTCTTTCCTGAAAAGATTGTGTATGTGTATTAGACTTTCAAATAGATTGTGGAGATAATGTACATTCATATAAACAAAGGATTTACTAAAATTGTGCTTTACTTAATCAATTCTTCTAAATAAGCGACACGTAATGATTAAGTCCGTTTTAACCACACTTTTGATCAGAATTTTCCCAACATGATTGTTATATATTTCATATATATATTATAAAGCCTCACCCTTTATTTGAAACATTTCTGCGAAAAATATTAATATCCGTAGATCTTTAATCCGTGTTTTTATACAACAATCATATTATTGTGTATCTTCCTTATGACAACTCGTGACCGAGGTGAATAATATGAAGATAATGAGCGTCCTACGCAAACCTGATAGACGGGTAGGCACGGTTGGTAAATAGTACGGTCACAAGACGTATTCAATGTTAGCACAGGAAACTAGATATGCTTACTTATGTGGAAATTGTATTAAGATTGATTACTCTGAACGAAAATTAAGTTTTGTTTATCAAAAGAATTGATCTATTCGGTTGAATATTTCTTATGTATAGAAGCAGCTAAATCTGCTACTTAGATCATTTTTGAAGTTTTTGATGCGAAATGATTTGAACATTCAATGTGTAAAATTTTTCCTCTTAAAAATATTCTTAATGCACGATTGCGATGGTTAATACTACACCTTTCTGTCTAACTAAAATATACTCGTTTCTTTAGCATGTTTTCTTAATCCGTTTTTATAAACTTTAACAATATATGTATATACAATGATGACAATTAGAAAGCTTTCAAATCCAACGTAACACTATTATTTTAAATCCCGTGTTTTTTTCCACATAAATAAGAATGATGATACCATTTAAATATACGAATGTCGGAGATTAATTTGTTACATTCTTAAAAAAAAGATATTATATTGCCTTTGTTCATTTCAACAATTGCAAATGAGTATTTTTGTACTTTGATCTAAGTTTAAATATGTTCTTTCTACCTAAAGGACTACCGTGCAGTATTCTCTATAATCAGTATTAATCACCTGTAAGCATACTTAAATTATATGTACTTCATGTGTTTCTACGGTAAATAATTTCTTCCATATCGTTCATGCGTGAACAATTGTCAATTTGGCGGCCATGAAACCCGCCAAAACGCATGCTCACCAAAGATGTTAATCTGCATTAGCGACTCGCAACATAAGTTGTATGGGGTATGTCTACATTATACAAACGTACTATCTTAGTCATGTTTTATCTGACGCAATATTTGTTTTTGTCACAATGGACATGCCAAAAAAACAATAAGATAGTTATACCCATAATCTATTATCTATTGCTTTGTCATTGTTCGTACTATCAGGCTTTAGATAATGATGATGTAAAACGCATGTTCTTTATCTTTTTGACGCATATTTACATGTCCCGGTTTCCTACGAATGATTAATCTATACAAATTCTTTTTTAAAAAGTCGATATCAATATTTAATATATTATCTCAATACTAGTATATAGGTGATGTAATTGGAAACCTTAATGCGTGCATGCAATTATTTTCTTGGCCTTTGTCATAGTGAAACAGTTGGGTGTTTGAGTGTTTTATGTTCTGTCATATCTTGTGGTGCCCGACCAACACGCACAGTGACATTTGATTTTGCTGCAAAGTATGTGCCACGTCGGGCGATTTTGTTCCTTCACTCTCACTGTTCGCCTGGCCACTGGCATCAGAATCGCCATTTATTGGCTGAATACTTTCCTATGCAAGAATGACATACCTCTATCTTTGTGTTTTTATTATGTCATTTTGTCATCAAAACCAACTCTTTACTGTTTAATATATCTCGCACTGTACGTATTGTTATTATAAATGAAATACATAGAATGATAGAAATATGCAACCATAAAAATGGATAACAGCGTAAAGATAACGTCTATGACATTTTGTCGTAATCTTTGAATATGTTTGACATTACGGAGTGCACGACCGAAATTGTGATAAGAGTTGCGCTCGATATCATAGTGGATTGATGAACATTTTGAGTTTTACATATACATATTCATTTCTTTCTGTACCGTACATGAAAATGAGATCAAACCGTTTGTTTTTTCATCAAAAGTATCTATGTGTATGAAGCGAAAGTTCCCATAACATGGAACGGATTTTTTAACGATGAACGAATAACAATCGGTCCTTACTTTTTGTCGAATTGTTTTAGCAGAAACCTTATGATAAATAAGGCGCTAATGAAAATAAAACAACGTAAAACAAACATTAATATTGTTTAAATAAAACTCAACTTATTTTCACTTATATAAAACAAAAATGTAAAACATGTTACGATATTACCTGCGCACTGAGTATCGCACGAGAACTTTGTGTTCTTTAAGCTTTAACTGACGAACACGATATTTCTATATCACTTAAACAATCGTATCCTTTCCTTGCATGGAACATAAGTAAAAGCCCAGAAAACTTATATATCTAAGTTGATTTACTCAACGTGTACATGAGCTTAAGAATCTCAAACAAAATCACATTAAATAAATTGACATGTAATTTTATGATAATGCTCAGTGCAATTGGTTCAGATATACGCGATTTATGAAAACTGCTAAATATTTAATAATGAACGTTACTTGTCTGTCACTAGTGAAAACCTCAAAATATGTAAACAAACATAATGTAAACTTTTAATAATTTACATCAATATGTGTGCTGTTATTTTTTACAATATGATTTCTTGCTGATATATTACAACTCATTTCTAAACTGAGAATTTCCACTTGACTGGATAAATCTCGATGAATACCAGTTGATACTCTCAGCAAAAATACCGTATAAAAGCGCTTTAAAGCGATCGCTCTACCCATTTAAATATTGGTATTAGTGTAACCACCAATTTAAATATACTACGCACACATTTATTTATGTAAAGTACCATGCAGAGGCAATCCAACGTAAATACCTACGTTTCATCAATGACCAGTACAAAGAAATTTAGAAGATTTCAAATGGACACACTGCTCTCATAACCGAATCGAATGAGACTGGCATATGAAATTCTATACACACATATCACTTCAGAACAGAAAATGAATCATTTAGCTCCTTTTTAAAGATGTATTTTGTTTTAACGGAATCAAAACAAAAGTAAGATTTTGCATAAAGATATCATACCAGTTTATACATATTAGCGGATTCAGATGTAAATCAAGCAATATATTATTTATAGATTATAAAAAAGCAATGTATTCTAGTTAGATCTTATTTAATTAAAACAGTTTGAATTTTGGATTCAATGACCAAATTCTCACAATCTCATTTTGTTATACTGAATGTATTTTTAATTGAATTTTGATGTATTATTTTACATAATTTAAATCATTAATACACGAGTGATTCTTTTTGTTGCAAATCAGTGAAAAAAAACGTATAAATGCCTTCAAAGCATCTCGGAACGCATGGGTGTATGTGAGCCAATTTAAGTTTAATCTGGAAAACATTGATAAAAACACGAGCACTAATTACAGATTTATTTATCTTGTTCTTTCAGTGCACCAATACAAATATAACATTTATTTAAACAGACCTGATTCATTCGTAACTAGCACTATGTATGTTCAATATGTTATCATATAACTTGCGTTAGTGAGCTGCTCTTAAACATTATATGTATGACAAATTCTATGACCAATATATAATATATTCAAATTGTCATGTCAACATTGTGTGCATTGGTCACTTGACAATAGCATGTAATTACAACACATATAGATAATACATTTAAAAACGAAACCAAAACACAAGAACACATACATTATATGACAACGTATTCTTAAAATAACATGTAAAGTAACAATGGAGATTATCAAGGAAGAACATACTTATCAAAATTCGCATTCGCTGAACACACTCGTGTAATTGTAACAAAAGGCGATGCAACAAAGTCATTTAAGATAACAAACAGGGTTATATATTCAATATTATCCATGTATTAAACCAATATTAATCATGTATCGTTATAAATGCCGCTATTGTTTTTACAAATTCGCATTGATTTTCGACGGTATTTAACAATGAAGATTCATTCAAATAGAACAGCAGTTTTTAAATGCAAACACGTTATAAAGAAGTCGACACGAGGGTTAGATAGGTAAATTTCCATGTTTAATGTGACTTATATGGGACGCCAATCGGGCTCAAGGAAGGTCTATACACATGTTAATCTCTCCAATATTATTTTACAATTATTCACAGTGTCATTCCATGCATGAACTGACCTTGAACACAAACTTGAGAATTTTAAAGTATCACAATAGTGGGAAGTGTATGCTAAACACAAATGTAAATAACCTAAAATGGTGAGCAGGTACACCACTTTTCAAAAAACAGTAACGGTTGTGCATTGCTTTTGCTTAAGATATATGCCAGTATTCTGCAACAGGGTCAACATCAACGGCAATAGTTAAAAAATGCATGTGTAGATTTTTTTTAATAGGCGGGGGGGGGGGGGGGGGGGCGTTGCATAACGAGAGGCCAATAAGTCAAATAACTATTTGAAAGGTAAAACACATCAAAAACAATAACAACAATTTCTTTTTTTAAGATATTTAAAGATTATTGAATATCGTACCCTATACTGGGATAAATTTCACTTGACACAGCAATATTCCATAATAATTAACAAAGGTAGTACAATTGTTAATGATACATGCTTACATGATAATGAAAAAGAACACAATTATGTTATGAGCCGCGTCATGCGAAAATGGGTCTAACGATATCGCCCTTACGCACAGGTTTTTTTTTCAAGATTTCCCGTAAAAACTATAATTGATATCGCTAAAACTAATAATTGTTATAACATATTTATGTTGATCAGCGTTTATATGGCGTTAAGCAATCTGTAAATACATGCTTAATTCTTTAAGATAAGATGATTGTATTCTTGTACTGAATTACCTTAATAACCAGCGATAGGCCACTTGTATGTAGTTAGCAAACATACGTTAATGTATTAATATGAATAGTGTAAAACGCCTTGTTTTTATATTTCCTGTTAATTTAAAAGATTTTTTTGTTTTCTACAATAGTACAGGGTCTCTGAATCAATCTATTTAACTAATATAAATTTAGAAACATCACAATGCAATAGAATCCTAACTAATTGACAAATGTGTGAAATACAAAAAGGTGTACATCAGATACTTTTCTAACGACAGCGAAAAGAAAAGTAGCACACCTATGATTTTATCCCATCATTATACCCGCAATAACAAGACAACCACACATCGTTAAACCTTAACATTTACTTGTACTCAAGGCGTTTGAAAAGAACCATCACGAGTTCAGTCACGTCCTTTAATTTATTTTCGTTCACTCATTTGAAGTTTTATTTGTGTGTTCATACATTTGTGTTTGATAACTTTCGAATAAAGATAGAACAATGCTCGCCACCACAGCTCGTGTTTTTAAGACTCCCTTAAAAACGTAATTAAATTCAACGCTTACTAAGCATATATTTTTATTTGACGCATTACATGGACACAGTATCTTAACAGTTTTAACATGTTACCATATACACAATCATACATTAAATTGCCCATTGTCTGTATTTCCCTATATGTTCGTGTTGAGTATGATACTGCTTTGGTGTCAAAATGATATCGCGGGTTAATTTGTGTTCTATAATTGATACAGCTTTCTTTTCATGCAATTTTAAGTTGGACGGCGAGTTAGAGGTCCTCATTGACATCTGTGCCGAAACCTTCGTTAGGGTTTTCAATAGGTTCAACGGTTGTCCACAGCCTCGTCCGTTGAGTATCGTGTGCAGATAATATAACATCCATGAACCATCGCCTTCACTCCTCCAAGCCATTTGTCCTTGTGGAATCGCGTAAAACACCAGCTGGTCGTTGTCGCAGCGTAGTGACGGGGTGTCCACGACAGGGTAGGGTGTTTCTTTTGGCTCTGTCTTATGCGGTTGCCGAATCGCACGTAGGTTGACAAACGAATTGGGTCTTGCTCCATAACTTGTGCCCATAAACACGTTTCGCGATGAAGTTGTCTCACTGTCGGACTTGCCCATGGCATCAGAATCGTCCTTTATTTGTTGAGAACCGTCCCCTGAAATAATGCGATACATATATATTAATTGTTTTTTTATTTTGCCATTGTAATTTTAAACACTCTGATATAATATATCTCACTATATTGATTGAATCTTATAGTAAATTTTATGAATGTGAAAACACAGACCAAGGATATTAACTCTGATAAGAGCGTTTAAAAAAGCAGTCGATAAGTGTCGTTATCTTTGAATATGTTGGATTTGCTGGAATGCAAGAGTGTTATTGCTAAGATGAGTGCTACATGTAAGCATAATAGGAATCATAGATATAGCGCACTTCTGTGCCTGCAACGTACAAGAACATACTTTAAATTAGTTTTCTCATAACATGTAATGCTTATGTAAGGAATAAATGGGAAAGGGAAAATCACGTTGACCAAACACTAACGGGTGCATACATGTATGGCAATTCTAAAGGGGAAACATATTATTACATAAGGACTACATTTGATTGTCTTCATACGATAACAAAATGTACCAGTTTTAAGTTTCAAGCAAAACGTTATCGTTAATGTATCTATACGAAAAACAGCAGTATATTGTAGTGATATATTACCTGCACATTGAGCATTGCCCAGAAACTGCCTTTGGGTTTTATGAACTTTAACTGAAGGACACAATATAGTTACATCACTTCCAGAATCAGATCCTTCTCCTGGAAACGGGATTTTGTTTATTAAATTACAAATATTGAACCGACAACTAAGCTAAATAATTACAATAATAAGGGCATGTTTGAGCAAACAATGCATTTGGATAAGTGACTGATATGCAATATAGTAAACTACTCTAAAACAAACTGCATGTAATAGTTTCGAAGTTATGGTAATACGAGAATATATGAAAGTATCAGACTTTGAACAGGTCGTTACCTCTGCATGCTTGTATTAGGAAAATCTTCGGTTTATTTTTGAGCGAAGGACAGTTTTCATCGTTGAATATTTGGGTGATTGAACTCGTGAATATCATTTTGTCGTCCGCACATATGAGTGCATGATCTGTTTGCCCTTTTGCCCGAGGGTTGGGTTGCATCATTCCGTGCGTACTTATTGCGAACATGAACATATCACAGCCCGAATGATCTGCTCGACTCATTTCCAGGAGGATCTTCAATGTCTGACTTCTAGATACGTTATGTGTGTCGTGTTTGTTATACACAATAAAACCGAGTTTCCTGGCAAGTTGATGTAAGTATTGCCAGTCTAGATCCGACCCTTTTCTTGTCGTCTGATGTTTGAATGTTTCGTTTACAATTATAACCATGTATCCGCGCACAGGATAACTGAAGGCATATTGATTTCCTGCGTCCGTTATATTAGGAATTAGTTTAGGAATACTTGCTTTGTGAACATATGTGTTCTCTTGATACAACAATTCAGTCTGAAGACTGTTCTCTTCAGTTTGTTTCACTTTGGGTTGATATGACTCTTCATTCTCCTTCACGTTTTTTGGTTTTACAGTACCACACAAAAGCGATTTAAAAAACTTTGATATTCCATCAGGGTCATCAACAGATTCACTTTCAGTTTCAATGTGTGCTTCTTCCAAATCTTTGTGTTGGCTTTCAAACATAGAATGTGTCACTTTGTTAAGCGCGCCACATTGTTTTGTTAGTGCAGTGTGCTGCTTATTTGCCACTTCACTCGCAGTCTCCATGCTTTTCTGTAAATCCCCGCTTTCTCCATCATAACACGTAGAGTCTACGGAGGTATTTTGATCGCACATTTCGATAATAAATGGTGTTAAAATGTCGACGGCTTTACATGTTGGTTCGATATTACCATATATGTTTCGTGGAAATGTTTGTATGCGTGTGATATTGGTAGTAAGTATGCAATATTTTCCGATTACTCCGTTAAATGCGATTATACAATGTTATCAGATAACTGCATTAAATGCAACATATTTCCCTTATTTGAGTACAGCAAACTTATATCAATCCTCTTATAGATCCATACATATATCTAGTTCAGGCTTTTGTGAGCACCTCTAGTTTACACCTTCTTGTTAAGAAACACTCGTTGTTGATATTACGTTAAATTAGATTAAAGGAAACGTTTTTTTCTTTAAAGCCGCATAAGTATTTCACCCATTTTTGCGCTACTCCAGTTTGCTACTACCTGTTAAGATAGTTATCGAGGTTTGCCCAATACACGTTTCTTAAATAAAGTATTTCTCAACGGGCTCGACCAATTACGACACGCTTCTACAGCACGGACAATAAATGTAACAATCAATAAAGTGTAGAAACCTATAACAAATATTGTGTAGAGATTAGTAACGTTTATTGAGCTTAATAACTGTTCAACCTTATGTCCGGCCAATCTCAGATATGAGTTGTCTTTTAATATAGTTCACTTAAAAGTGTCGTTGAAATGTATATTGTGCACAAATTTCTGTACGTACATGTACTTATCTTGTGCGTTAACACTGTGACTATTTACATAAATTGAAATATAAAGTAAACATTTTGTGCAGAGCGAATGTAAAGAGGCCGGTATAAATTTGCCCACTTTCCACTACAGTGCACACTGCCAAGATGGAACAGAAAATGAAATTGTTTAGATGTCAGGTTTGCCACGGTGTTCTTGTTCATGTATATTTCCCGTATAACTGTTCGTAAGTATATACATGATCATATTTAATCACGTTCTTAAGAAGGCAAAAGCACTAGAAGTATTTTATTAATTTAAATGTTGATGTTCAAGCGCATTTGTGTACATGTTCCACTATAAATATTTGCATAAAGCGATTACAAATTATCAATCAAACAGTGTTCTTTACCCTCTAAAATAGCAGATTTAGATAAGAAAGCTCACGTTGTAAAGCCAATTTATTCACATATCGAACGTTTATATATATTCATGTATAACGCAAAGCATATAAATGTTGTTTTTTTTACACCTGTGTGATTTTGTTTTGGCGGGTACATTATAGTAATACGTTTCTGGCTATTTAACTTAACTTAATACAAAATAATTTCAATGTTGCGAAATACTTAAAAAGGTGAAGTTACACGTAAAACATATCCATCTATTCTGTCATTCTCATTTACAGGCAATGTATATGCGCACACCCGCTAGCCGCTCGCTAATATCTCCGACGCACAGGTATCACTATTTTGATTTGGTTACAATGGTGTTATCTATTATCGAGTTCATACTTCAGTGATTTTGTGAAACCATACGTATTCGCTATCACAGCGTTTGGATATTTCATGCTTTTTATACTGAATAAATCTTGTTTATTATTCAGATTGGATAGGGTTAGGGTTATGAAAAAAAGATAAGATGCATAAAAATCGAAGCAATCGTTAGGTTGAGGGGTGAGGGCGACGCGGTGAGGGTGGGATTCATTTGCAACAATAAGGGTTTAGACAGGTTTTACATGTATTAAAGCGAGATTATACGATTTTGTAAAATATTTATTAATTTATATAACATTTATAAAAAAAAAACTTTTTAAGCATATATTTCAATATAAATTAAAATAAAAGTTAAGAAGAAAATGTGTTGAAAAATGCGAAATAAGCCAGATATTTAATTCTGAAATCGAAAATGTCTGTACAGTCGAATTCGCCAGCATGTATATCATGCATGTACGATGTGAATCTAAATTTAGTTTAACGGTTCATTTTAATTTCCTGCAACGATATCTATTCATACGGCACACGAACACTAACTGAAAGGACGAATGCTTCGGTTAGGAAAATATGTACGAAATATATTCGTCACAATCGGCTCGGGGCGCTAATTTGTCTTTGCTGCATTTTATGAAATTCGTCTTCAATGTATAATTTTTCTTGCCTATTTTGTGTTATTGTAACATATTTTATCAATATATTACAATTTAAAGTGATACTATGGGCATCTAACAGTTTATAGGTGTCTATCGCAACCGTTGTTTAAATTTGGTGCTTTCAATTCATATACACTTATATTTGTTAATGCACAATCAACATACTAAAACAATATCCCAAAAAGAGAAAAATAATGCATTTGGATATCAACCGTACTTTCATTTGACAACTGATCATGCATGAACGATGTGAGCCTAAATTGAGTTTTAGTGCAGATTCATTCATACGACACAAAGACACAATTTTGTTTTACGGATCATTTCGGCTTAGAGGACTGGGTGAGTCACGTAAGAATATCGAATATAAAATATATTTATTATAAAGAACTGGTAGCAAGATGAGTTCCAGATAATTGGTCAGTAACCACATTTTAACTAACTCTTTTGACCTGTTAATTCTTTTCAGCTCAATTCAACAGTGAAAAATGCCCATAATATCCCTTTAACACAAAAAATCAGATAATCTCGATTGTGCAACAGACTTCTAAGCAAAGTTTACATATTTAATCTGAAATCATACATTTAACTCGAAATATAGATTTTAATTGGTAACCAATAGTTTCGACCGGTTTTATTCAATATATGATGTGTCGAAATAATTTGAAATACATAGGTTACGTTAAACCTTAGCTATGAATGCTTCGAAACCGTTGTCATTGAAAAGTAAATTGCATGGTATTAAGTTGCATTCTTAAAAAAGTGAATTTGAAAGAGAAAAACAACAATACTAATTGTACAAAACAAATCCTTTAGGAAAATGACACTTAAATCACATTCACAAGTAAAAGTTACGTACTTGTTTTTCTCATAGAATCATCAACCCTAGCGATTGAGTTTCAACCATTTCACTAATGGAACATGATAATTTCTACAACCAATTCGTATTACTTTATGCAGAGTACTTGTGAGGAAGGCATCCCGTACCTTATGCGAACTCTCTCGTCGCTCTAGGCAATTGAAGCGCTTAGTAAAGAATGCTAAGGTTGACCATTTGTACATCAATAAATACAGGAGAGACTGCGACACCTCCCTTTGTTTATTAGGTTTTAATGATATAATAAATATAAAGTCTTCTTCGCAAATGCGTTAGTTCCATTAATCAACGCTATGGACATTTGCGTATAGAGCACCCATGTAAGGAATGAAAAGACCACTGGCAATTCAATGAACCACGCTAACACGAAAGCTTGTTAATAAACGACCCGGTCAAGCTTGTAAGCTGAAGTGTGGTAATTTCACGAAACATGACTGGTAAAACAAAAGTATATTGGCGAATACCATACTAAGACGGTATATTGGCATAACCTGTCCCATGCTATGGCAATATATTGACGTAGCCAATACTTTGACACTATATTGGTATAGCACATACTATGGCTGTATATTTGCGTAGTTCATACAATGGCAGTATTTTAACTTAGCCCATATTATGACACTATATAGGCGTAGCCCATACTCTGGAAGTTTATTGGCGTAACATATACTACGATAGATTTTGGTGTAGCCCATAATATGGCAGTATATTGGCGTAGCACATACTTTTGCAGTATATTGGCGCATCCCATACCATGATAGATATTTGCGTAGCCCATACTATGGCAGTACATTGGCGTAGCCCATATTATGATATTATATTGGCGTAGCAAATACTATGTCAGTATATATGTGTCGCCCATTCTATGACAGTATATTGACGAAGCCCATACTATGATAGATATCGGCTTAGCCCATACTATGGCGTTATATATGCGTAGCTCATATTATGGATATTACGAAACAAGAGAGGTGAACACGACAGTATATTGGCGTAGCCCATACTGTGGCAGTATATTTTCGTAGCCATACTATGAACATCACGAAACACGTTAGGTCGAAGTGAATGAACATTGGCGCAGCCCATACTGTGACAATATATAGACGTTGACCATACTCTGATTTTGTTTCCTAGCGTGCTGCTATGGCACAAACGTGGCACTACACTTTTAAATCTCTAACTTTCTTATTACAAA
This sequence comes from Dreissena polymorpha, assembly GCF_020536995.1. Classification (NCBI taxonomy): domain Eukaryota; kingdom Metazoa; phylum Mollusca; class Bivalvia; order Myida; family Dreissenidae; genus Dreissena; species Dreissena polymorpha. The sequence goes on along the minus strand of NC_068356.1, from coordinate 27,814,212 downwards.
TGCACTTAATTTAGTTGTATGTATATTAATTAGGGACGGGAACGAATACTGGAAATCATAGTCGAATATTCGTTTGTCATTATTTGAATATTTTCGAATATTCGATTTTTAAACCTTATATTAAAATATCCGAACCTATGACCGTCCGGAGCAAATTACTATTCCTGATTGCCACAAATCGTCGCTGTTCTTCGAAAACCGCGTAAGTCAAATTTGGCGCAAATTGTTATTTGTTTTTATAAGAACGGTGGGTTCACGGGTCATTTTCTGCGAAAATACTGGATTTAATCTAAATTATTATATTTTAAAAATGTTTTTTCTGCCTACTGAAAAGTTGTTAAAATTGACTTACGCGGTTTTCGAAGAACAGCGACGAAATGCAACTATAAATTGTATCTTCTGTGCAGTTTTGAAAAGTTGGATAGAGTAATACTTATTTGTTTAAGATCATTGATTATTATGCTCTTCTTTTAAAATAAATACTGTTTAGTTTCATAAGATGTAAGATATTTCAGGAAAACCCATTACCGTTATTCTAATTTATTTCAATACTTCTAATTGAATTGGATTACTTTCCATCGATCATATGTATGCTTTTGGTTTCGCTATTTTTTCTGGATTAAGAACCACGACGATTTAATTGGTATAAATTTGAGAAAATAAATTCTGATTAGATAATCATTGATTTGATATATGGATAACGGAATTAAAACATACATGCCAGATCTCGACGGGACCGCGATTTGGGTGATTGTCCCGGCGTCCCGATATAAGACAATATTTGTTTAAACCTTCTATAAGTTCACACAAAAAATCGCTATTTAAGCTATATTAGGTACGGTAAGCTAAATGAATAAAACAATAAGTAGACTTATCAACTATGCAAGAATTAAATTAAATAAAGCTTAACTGAAACATAATTTTAGTGATGGTACGTATACTAATTCGGTAACCTGAAACGAATGTAGTAATCATTTTAAGTCCCCAATATTTAATGCTCAATGGCATGAACATTAAATACATCTTAGCTTCTAAAATGCAAACTGCAGTTAATTTGATGTTCAATGCAAGTGCTTTCGTTCCAAAGATTTATTTTATGTGTATTTTACTCATTTTATATCTCAAATATAGAATCTATCTTGCAAAACGCAGTGTTGCAAAACGCACACTTTTATTGCTTAAAACTTTAAACAGGCGGGATAGATAATTAATTTCGTGAAATTATGTAAAAAGCATGTTTAAGTTTCGTTTTATTGCTGCAAAACGTGCACTGCAATTGCATGAAACTGTATTTACCCGGGATTCGATAATAAATCGTGTGACAACATATGTTAAACATTATGTGTTCGTTTCGTCTTATTGCTACATTTCACCATACTTCGGTCCGTGTGAACTGAATCCGTGTCGCTAATGTAAATTTACCAAAATAGTTATATCATTTCGATAAATTAATGAGTTTTGCGTTTTAATGCGTAAACATCATAACCAGGCAGATCCTTTTAAAGCCCCATTAACACTCAAAATCAACGAATATTTCGTAAATTATTTCGTAAAATAAAGTGTACCCATAAAAAAATCAGTGTTACTTATAATAGCCAAAATTTCAACGATAGATGTGGTCTGGTAACATTGCATCTTGTTAAATCTATGTTACCAGACCACATCTAGCGTTCAAATTTTGGCTATTGCTTTAAGGAACACTGAATTTTTATGGGTTAACTTTATGTAATGAAATGGTTTACGAAATATTCGTTGATTTTGAGTGTTAATGGGGCTTTAAATAATGTCTTGTACCAAGTTTCTGGCTACAACGAACATGGTGTCCATTACTTATTAGGTAACGAGTGACCGCTTTTATTTGCTTTGATTTTATGAAGATTTTCTTCCAATAAGTTCTTAAAAACGTCCACCTCTCGGTCACTAAAGGTTTAAGCCCGTTGTTCGCTTATTTCTTTTGTGACAGAGTCAAAGGCTATATTGGACAATGTTCGTCTGACAAACTGCGCGAAAACGACGTCATTTTCAGGATTGCGTTGTTGGTAACCACTGTTTATAAAATTGATCGCTGAGGTTGAAAAACCTGTAAAAACACAGATTTTTTAAATGTTTATCAATAAACGTTAATGTTTCACATAAATTGACTTTCATATTTGACTGATTTTCAGAAAATAATTTGTACATATTGTATAACTCTGAATTGAGAGTATATTGGCGATTGGTCCCTCTCCTTATACCCGCTCGTTTGCCAATTATCATCTCGTTCATTGATATTAGCTGTTATCAAAGCAATGACTTAAAATGGAAACCAAAACTGCGACTTTGTACATGTACTTTTTGGAAGTGTCTTTGCATAAAAATAGAATATTCGAATATGAATTTTGGATTCCATATTCGGCCGATTTTCGAATATTCGAATATTCGGATATTCGATCCCATCCCTAATATTTATTAACAGACACATCACTACTAAGTACATATTTATAGTAAATTTAGTTCAAAAATGGAAGTTACAATATCAACATTTGTCATATACTTACATTCGTTATATATCTAGCTAAATACAAAAGCTAATTCTACACTGAACTTATTTTATGATTAAGCTTTCTTTCAAAATATTGAGGTAAAATTGATACTAATGACAAACGAGCTGTAGACAGCTACATATTAGAACTCCATTAAACATTGATACTCGTCGCAAGGATTTAAGTACAAAACATTTGCACAAGATTACCTATTCTGCTTTTAACACACACATTATAGTAATAACCATCATACGTTATGATGAGACATATTAATACGTATTGCGTTTTAGAATTTCCGGAAGTTATAATTGTGCTTAAAAATATCTTTGTAAAGTTCATACCCATTGACATAAAACGCTTTCTTACCTCCCAATGCTTGGGTTGACCTTTGTCACATTTTGTCGATGACATTCTGGAGCATTTTCAACATGTCATGCGGTTTTTAGTTGGTCGCGTTAGCAGCCGACTAAACTTAAAGAGCATGTTTTGCAAATCAGTATGTGCTTAGCTACGCTAAGGACGGTAACTCACTGCGCTAGGAACGATTACCGCTGCCTGTATGCACTGCAGACGACGAATGCTTAGTAGCGTCTGCTCTACTACTTCAGTGTGTGTATTTACCAGCTTGTAAGACGACATTGGCCAGTCTAGTGATTATCATTGAAATCTGTACATATTGGCTGCTTTCAGGGAAAACGGGGCTTAATGCATGTCAAATAAGATAAGCCTGTGCACACTGATTAGCCGGTTCAATGCGCACAAGCTAATCAAGGACGACAACAGCGAACAACTTCAGTGGCTTCAGCGCTTTGATCTAATATCCTGCCGTCAAATTTAGCTTTATAAACGGCTTATTATCCGAGATCCGTCTGCTTTATTCCTCAATGTGCTCTACCAGATGCTCGATCCTGGTACTTGGAAAACTGGGCTTAATTTATGTTCGTAAAGTATCGTGCCAGAGTAGCCTGTTAAATCCGCACTGGCTTATCATGAACAACACTTTTCGCTTTTATGGATTTTTCCGTTTAAATAATATGTCTCTTAAACGAAAGGCCAGTATAGGCGGAACGTGTTGTCCATAATAAGCCTGTGCGGATTGAACATCATGGCTAATTTTGGACGACACTTTTCTCATTTGTATTACGACCAGTTGTCCCAGAACCAGGCCTGTGTATCATAACATCTCACAATGCAATGAGGGGATTTTATATACTCTATTATGTTTAAGGGCTCCGAGGGTCTAAGAGGGGATCTAACGTGCGACCCATGAGGTACGTGACCAGCGTGCTACCACTTAATCAGCTTCGATGCTTGGTGCCATACTGCATGAAAGATATATCCTCTAAAAATATTAAGCATCTGTGATCTGCATGTACCCATATGTGCACTTGAAGGCCTCCAACTGTCGTAGCGTTTGCGGTTACTTGCTCAAATGATGGGCTGTTATGATTGTGGCGCTTTTACGGTGTTTGCTTCTTGATTTCCGGCCCTATGCCACAGTAAGATAACGATCGCACCGATCGTTTCCGAGCATAAACGTCACTAAATGTATAGTTCATTACAGAAATGGATTTAGTAAAATAAATTCAATTACAGTTTTAACATATTGTTTTTCTATGGACATTGCATTTATATATTTGAAGGGCGTTTACATTTTTTATAACAATAATAAAGCAATATATGCATGTAACGTACATGTTAGCACATATGTTATAGACGCTTGGTTCTGACGCTAGGTACGAAATGAGATTATACAATTTACACATATATTTACCCCTAAAAGCATCAGCTACGGCAAATACACAACTGAACGTTTGAAAATTTCCGAAAGCGTTACAACTTTACTATATCTTGAATTCAATTGATTCTTGGTACCAGCTAAAAAATATATTTGCATTTATCTATCTAATATAATATTAATTGTTTTGTAACATGCCAATAACAAATTATGTATTATCTAATCTACCGGTATTATATATTGCTAACAGTACATATTGTTGTGTATGGTTTGTTAATTTCATCTTTAGCGAACGGTAGTTGAGAGAATGATAATTACAAAGCGTTTTCTTTGACCCTGATCCAGACAGGGACCTTTACAAACAAACATATAGGTCCCTGAACCAGAGTAGGTGCAGTTAAACACGTTAATGGATGGTCGTGTATTTCCACTGTTTTTCATTAGACCCATCCATCTGAACACTATTATATTCGGTTTGTTTAGCTGTGAGTTTCGATCGCCGTTTATCATCGTCGACGGCGTTCTGTTCGACAGTCTCTTTTAAAAGAGATAAAACAAATATATTTATCAGAGTTATCTATATAATCACTCTCAAGGACAATGTTTTCTTCTTCCTAGTGTTTGTCATGACTCTCGTTCAAATTATTCGCGCTTCGCTAAATTAATCTGATAATTTTAATGAGACACTATAATGCTTGTTTTCAATACGTTGCGGGCCTCAGATTCCAATTCACTTAACCGTCACGCCGGAAAGGGGTTCGCGCGGCCCTCCAAAGATGTCTAAAACTATCCCGTGAGCCTAGATGCGCGCTGTGGGGGCGCCGTTTCATCAACTAGAATGCCATTGCAATCATCTTAAAATTTTCTAACACGTCGCTAGTCCTAAACGTATGTATGACGCTGTAACAACGCTGTATGGTCTTCTAGAGCGCAAAGAGCGCACCGTTACCGAGTATGAACTCGATGTTGCCGGCGTTTTTACGTCGACTGAACAACGACTTAAGGGCGTAAGCGGTCACTATGAGCGAATTGTATAAGCGCTGTAGCACATTTGTTTTTGTTTTGACAGTTGAATGCTGAAAAGACACAGCGATGAAGGCTGTAAAGAACGCCATGAAGACGCATCAAGGGCGTTGCAAGGACGACGTGTGAGCGCCATAGCAAATTAATTTAAATGTTGTTACATACTTTGCTGCAATCAAACGGCGCTCTGAGATAATTTTGGAACGCTCTGGAAATGCCGTTCGGTGTGATTGGCTCTCAAAGGTAAACAAGAGATCACTTCGTTAAATTTAATAACGAACACTGTTAATCTGATTATATGTCCACATGACTGTGGTCTTGGAACATTCGGCCTTTTGAAATATCGGGACGTTAATAAATTAAAATGGTTTCCCAACCCTGCCTATATACTTTCAAACTTATATGTAACGCATATAATTGTGTTGATTTTTTTCCAAAAACGGCCATACCGCAACTTACATCTGAAAGTTAATTTATTTATTGGTATTAATTGATTGCAATATATGATTATTTCTGAAAGGGAGGGTAATCCAAAAGAGCACTGATCTGTCACGTATCGAAATTATCACGTAGTAAAGATAAAGTGATCGAGTAGCTAGGCATCTCGTTACTGAATATAGGTCTTGTTTTCCTGCTTAATGATCAAAGGAATAACACAGTAGCTTCATCCTATATATGCTGGTATTGTGTATATATCAATATAAATCTATGTTGATGAAAATCATAGCATATACAAGTAATTACTTCTTAATACACTTGCATAATATTTACTTAAATATGTCGATATTATGAAATCGCCTAAGTCTAAAAAAACAACACACCAACTAGGTTAGTAGGTATACAGTCGAAGACAATGTGTCGTTAAATAATACTATTGTAACAATTTGAATAATGCGGTAAAACTAGTACTTAATATACTCGAATATATTGTTATTAACTCTGTATACAACCAACGTAAAAAAATCCACAAACATGGACAATCTCCTGACCCATTGATGGTAAACAAAGTGCATTTCGATCAAGGCAGGGGAGACAACGACAACTCTTACTTAATTACCTCCCATGAGTTATTATTTGTCGTAGAAAATTGATGTACGTACGTCCTTAACGGTGTGACTTCTTCCTTCCGGAACAAACATGTAACACATCGTTAAGACAATGAGAATTGCTATTAAAACACTCATAACGTAGTAATCAACAAATATGTATATTTTGATTTTGAAAATAACGTTTACAAAGTTACTTTTCTAAATAATTAAATTCAAAACAAAGATTTTATTGCAGTTACGTTTTTGCAGTTGAAAGTCGCTAATCAACCGCATGAACTGTTTCGTAAGCAGTGAATTTCACATTTGTCTTTACAATTTTTAATTAATGTTAATACATATTACAAATCAATACATAGTACACACCACATTTCATTTGCATTTATTAACATTCATCATGATTCATGTATGCTGACATTTTTAGAATACAATACATATATGACATATCTATTACATATATGTACAAGTTACAACTGCACACATGTGTATATGTATATTAAATAAAATATGCATACCTTTACAGTATCATCAAAGGGAAAATTACTTATTAAACATCAGTTTGCTTGTCACTATATGGTACATTAGTATTTCATTCAGACGCAGTTTCTGTCTACACAATTAGATGACATATTTATAGCTCTTTCATGGTTCAAACGAAAATTCTAACCACGATACGATTTTCAAAAAAACATAATATCAAAATATGTTATAAAAAGCGAACAGTCAAATGTCGGTGCCTATTCTGGGACGATTTCAAGTCAGGCTTACCACGTACTGACCTTGATATTCGCCATAAGGAATGTATAACAATGTTTGTGCTGCAATTATTAATATTAAATAGTGTTTGAAATTCAATATAAAAGCATGTACTGGTAATATAAATTATAATTGTGATTTAAACAGGGTAGGGAGCAATAGAGAAATATAATATACGTGCGCAGATTATACAAAAAAAGAGAAAATATTTGTTAAATGTAATAACACAGTTTCTTAGTATACACGCATTTTATTCGCTGTTGAGTAAGGTCAATTAAGGTTAAAACCTGGATTGAACAGATAAGCCGAACGTAAGATCTCTGTACGTTGAAGGGTTACCTTAGGCATTTTCTATGGGTTATCGTAAATAAAAAATGCTAGAACGTTCTGTATTGGTGTTGCAAGAAATGGGATATTTTAAGCACATCTTTTAGCATCAATGTGACAAGATAACGCGAAACGAATGTTTAGATATAGTAGAAAACTCACATCGTTTAATGTTGTGATAATTTATTTACATAGACAGGCTACTGCAGAAGCATGTTATGAACAGAATACAAACAGACAGACACTACAACATCAATGTATGGTGGCGCATGTTCGCATACATCATTAAGTAAAATAAAATAAACCAGAACTGAATTCAAGATATGATTAAAAATATAATTAATTGATTTATATTATTCATAATTTACAAATACCTTATACAAAGTATACATTTACAATTTATCGAACATTTCAACCTCATCGGTACATCAAAAAACGATATATTAAGCATAAGTACACGTATGGAAAACTTATGACAGAACAGAACTAATATTGCATTCGCTTAGGCATTTTACAGCTCATCGTGATCAATATAAAACACGTATACATGCGTGAAAAAAAAGTAATAAAGATAATAATAAAATTTGCGTGAGAGTGTTGTGTGTTTATATAAACACTTAATTGAGTATTTCACTATATATTAACAAAAGCAGTGGAAACAGGCAAACAAATCACATGCATTTCAAAATAATTTCATAATTAACTGTACATATTAACAGAAATCGACGTTGACAGACAAAAACTCAATACATTAATTTCATATTAAACTTTAAATAAATTTCAATAATAGATATTGAGTATACGAAAATACAATTATTTCTTTTCTTAAATCATGTAATACAGTAAATTGCTACAGAGTATTTTTATCATTACAAATTAAGAGTTTCCAAAATGTATGCATACTTGGTCTTATTTAATAGTGTTTCGATATGTATTTGGATCTTTCTTCTAAATAAAATGGAAATGTTTGTATTAAGTGATATTCGTCTTCTAAATAGTTAAAACTACATAAAGTACATATTCTTTCATTTCTGATAATGTTATATTGTCTGCCAGTTTCAATTAACAAATTATGTGACGATGTACGTATTTTAGCAATGATGTTTCTATGTTTATTTTTATTTTTAATGACATCTAAATACACATATCTTTCAAATACATATTTAAGTTCTTAATAAAATAGTAATAACGTTGATGAATCAACATTAATTATCCACTCAGATACATACTGATATCTGAGTCTAGTCTTTAACAAAGGAATACAACTTTCAGTTATAACTTACTCAGGAAACAGCCATACAGCTGTAAATCATGTTTGGTTTAAAATTTTGCGAGCTTTAAAGGACCAATTACCTGTGTTTTGTTGTGTTTCATTTTCTAATCTGTGCATTTTAATTACAGTAGGAAGGATAGAATTTGTTTGTTTCTTTTGATGAAGTTTAAAAAAATAATAACAATTCTTAGGTATCTACCAATGTGTAAAGGAATTCGACCAGCTTCAGCATTGAGTGACATTGAATTTGTTGACAGTTTTACATTTATCAGTCTTTTACAGAACTTTCTATGAATACGTTCCATATTAGTTGCCGCAATAAATCTCCATACTTCGCAATTTTAATGAAGGATTGACAAGACATATACATCTAACAGCTTAAAAATAACATTTATTAGCACTTCCACATCTTTTATAATACAAAAAGAGAATTCATTGCCCTTGTAGCTTTGCCATAAAGTGTATTCGTGGCAGGTATAAATGAGCCCTGACTTGACATAACAATACCAAGGTAGTTAAAATAGTTAAAACTATTTCAATATCTTTTTCTTTGTATGTCCTAATTGTATTTTTTGCTTAGCGCGCCCCTTTTCGAAAAATCTGTATTTTTGTTTTGTCAATATTTACAGTTAAATTCCGTTTATCGCAATACGATTCTAAATTATTCAACGATTCATTGAGTCCTTTAGTTTCTTAGAAAATGACAACTTCATCCGCAAAAAGGAGGAGATAAATAAACAATTTATCTAACGTTTTCCGGCGTTTTTTCCATTTTTGCAAATTAAATTCTATATCATTAATTCATTAATAAATAACGAAAACACGATCGGCGAAGTTATTTCGCCTTGTTTTAGAACGACATTGCTACTAAAAAGGTCCATAAGTGAGACGTTTAGTTGTACTTAAAGTTTGACCTCGCTATACATAGAGCGGATATTAATAATAACTGAAATTAACTTGCCGGATTCCCGATAGAATCATTTTATGCAAAAACTGTCCGCGACTTTTAAGGTCGTAGGCCTTACGGTAATCGACAAAGCAGCAGACAAAAATTGGTTTTACTATGTATGTATTTGCTTTTCTATTAAATGATTTAGAATGAAAATTGCATCGACAGTTCTGCAACTGGGTTTGAACCCGAACTGAGCGTCTGTAAGAATGCCATGGGTCTCCGCCCAAGATTTTAAGCCTTCGTTTATCACACCTGTAAATAGTTTCCCATAACAGCTTAAAAACGTGATGCCTCTTAAGTTACTTGAATCGCTCCGTGTATGTAATGGAATAATAACTCCCGCTGACCAGCGGTTTGGAAATGTTCGTATCTAAGATATAAATAAATACTAGTTCTAATGGTTTGACTAAAATATGCGCTGTTTCTTTGAAGTATTCATAAATAATATTATCGTTTGAGGCTGCCATTTAATCTGTAAAAGCCTTGTAGATTTACTTATTACTTCTTCGGAATGGCTTTGTCTAGATCCGGATAAGAGCTGATTGGATTTTCTATATTATCAAACTGCCGTAAATTACTGTCACTTTAGTTGTTGTTTAGATTAATGTTAGCCTCAGAAGCTTAAGTATTTGAATATTTATAGAATGTGTGCAGCTATATATTATCCGCTTTTGATGATACCGTTTTTGGTTTGAATAATTTCCAGAATTCGCGATGCTTTTTGAGACTCATGTCATTTGATTTTGCACCCTGTTTTCTGTCAAACTTAGAATTTATTTTCCGACATAAATATTTATATTCTTTCCTTACTGTCAGCATGGTTGTTCGTGTATGCATATTCCTATTTGAATTATACTGGTAAACTGTTTGAGTATATTATGTCCGTTTTCGTTTGCATGCTTCGTTTTCACCTCGTTTATTTAGGAAATCAGTGAACTCAGAGACTTATAAATTCGGATTGCAGCGCGAGTAAATACTTAATTGTAAATTGTGTTCTTGTTTTTGAGCACCGTTGAATATGTCGTGCACGAAATAATCGCTGTACTCTGATTTCCATTTAACGTATACGCGCTGATTATTTTAACAGTTAGTAACCGGGTTGTTCGTGGTCAGAGCAAAAGTCTCTGGGGCATGATTTGAGAATTCCGCGAAATCGTGCACCTTAAAATCGGTTTAATAGTGAAAGTGTTTTACTGATAACAAATAGCCTGCTGTACTTTCCCTTTTATGGGTATACAAACAAGTTATTTTGCCATCTGCTTTACGTCGAAATAGTCTACTGTTTACAATTCTTAAATATTAGATGTACATACGTCTAGCAAATAGTTATCAAATCTATTTTTACTAGGGTCACGTGCTGCCCTCTGAACTGAAGTATCTATTTCAAATAAATCAAAATCACCTAAGCTTCTGTCATTGCCTATAAAATCAACTTTATGACCAGTTCTTTCATGTGCGTCCCCAGTGATGAATACTTTTTCTTTACTATTAAAAAATAAATATCGGATTCTAACAGTCAAAACATGTTTACATCATACATATCATGCGTTCGTGAATTCTCATGTGGAATATACATTACAGCTAAATAAATACCATATTCAATATTGGCATGTGTTTTATCTATTTTAAGCCATAGTAATAGTCTATGTTAATTCTTACTAATAGTTTATGTTAATTCTTACTAAAAAACTACTTTGCGTATACTGTCTCTAGACACGATGATCCCGCCGCTCGAACGCCTTGATATACGGTTTTGGAAGCGTCTATACGAGTTTATATAGTATTGCTGTAACATTTAAAGTAAATTATTGAATTTTTGTTAGACAGGTTGTGTCGAATGAAAATTAATTACTCTTCCTTTTCATAATCCAACAGAAGTGCAGATTTCGGTTCCATGACCAAATCTCTGGTCATTTTATGTTTTATCACTGGAACAGCCTTCTTGTCTCCCAACGCTAGATCGGGGCGACTCTGGCTTGACCTTTGACATGTTTTGGCGATGACCTTTGTGAGCATTTTCAGCATGTCGAACGGTCTGCTTGTATCCTGCCTACAAATGAGGCTGTGCAAATCGCTTATCATACAAGAGCCTTCTGCTTCGTTCCTCAATGCGCTCGTACCGGGTGGTGAAGCATAGAATACTAGTTGATCAATCTCACAATGTAGTGAGACGGTTTCCTCTTCAATATTCTTCTTCGATGCTTCGATGAAGAACATCTTGGGTTTATTGCATAATGACGGACAATTTCCATTGCTGAACATCTCCGTAATAGTGCTCGTATAAATCAGCTCATCATCCGTGCAGACAAGAGCATGATCCAGCGCCCCACCCTTTCGTGGATTTGGTGTTTCAACCCCATGGGTGCTTATTGCAAACGCAAAGGTATCGCACTCAGAAAAGTCCAACATCTGCAGGTCAAGTAAAAACTGCATCATCTGAGTTTTAGTAACATTTTTCTTTGTCACTGGAGACAATCCCAGTTTGTTAGCAACACCCATTAGGTTAATCATGTCAACGTCCGATCCTTTCCTCTTGCGTCCGTTTTTAAATGAATCGTTCACAATTATTGCCATGTAGCCTCTCTTAATGTGAGAAAAGTCATATCTATCATCCATGATAGCCGAAAAATCAAAATTGGAAACCATTGTATCGTCTATAATTGTACTTTCACGAGTGTCATCTTTTTCCAAAATGTTTTCAGGTGTGTAATTTTTGTTCTTGTTCAAAACGTCTTCCATTCCCTCACGCGAAGTTTTAATCACACAAACGTTAATCGACTTCTACGATGTGAAAAATCTGCCTTTGGTATATATAGCACCATGAAAATACTAGAACAATTAGTTTGATCTGATTTTTATAAAATTTTGCATGGAAAACCCTGGCCTTTAATGGCATACATTTTTTCAGAAAACCAAGTGACTTCGCCAGTTATGCAATTCAAGCGAAAAATCTTCCATTAAACATACTTGTTAATTGATATATCTGTTTGCAGAGAAATGCGGGAAACCATGTAGCACTTCTTATGCATTATATGCTCTGATTGGACGTCTGCTATTTACACACATGTAGTATTGATATCAGCGCAGTTGATATTTGATCAAGGATTACTAGTAGCCCAAAATAACTTAACACAATAATATATTGATTGATTGTGAGTGCGCGTCATTCTTTTAGAATAAGGTTATACTGCTTCTTTTAATTGGAATAACCGTGACCTAAAATAAGTGTGATTAATCGTTTCGTTAAGTAGCAGGTTTTTACCAGTCTGGAAAGTATTTAATTTATAAATACAGGTAATCCTGATGATATATTACGTAGATCGACGGATGACCTAGCTATCTCATGTTCTTTCTAAAATCAAAGTTTGTGAAATGTAATTGCCAATTATATTGAACAGTTATAATATTGCTTGACATTTTATACTAATTTTTCTATAAAAATAGCCAAAGCAGTATTGCGGCCTCTTGTTGTTTGCAATAACGTCAATGCTCGCTTCAGTTTATAACGAAACGATGTCTAACGTTCATGCTCTCTTTTTTATACCGCTATAACGATCTGTCAAATGTATGTGACCTGCGGATTACATAATTGTGATACAGGTATTCACATTGGCCAAAGTTTGACTTAACGTGCATATTAACTTGATCCATTTTTTTTAATAAACAAGAGATGTGTTTGTCAGGAACACAATGCCCCCTAATGCGCCGCTTTTTTTTACCTTTGACCTTGAAGGATGACCTTAACCTTGTACCACTCAAAATGTGCAGCTCCATGAGATACACATGCATGTCAAATATGACGTTGCTATGTTCAATATTTCAAAAGTTATTGCAAAACTTGACTGTAAGGTAAAGTTTTAGTGGGTTTTTTACCTTTGACCTTGAAGGATGACCTTGACCTTGACCTTTAACCACTTAAAATGTGCAGCTCTATGAGATACACATGCCTGCCAAATATGAAGTTGCTATGTTCAATATCTCAAAAGTTATTGCAAAACTTTACTGTAAGGTTAAAGTTTTGGGACAGAATGACAGACAGAAAGAAAGACAGACAGACAGGCCAAAAACAATATACCCCCGATCTATCTATCGATCCGGGGGCATAAAAACACGATCAAGTTCATTGATTTTAGTAATTAAATATTAAAATTATCGTTTTTAATTTTTGTTGATGTATACGCACATCAAATGCGCTAAGCGATGGCAACCCCAACAACAACAGCAACATCATAAGCAACAACATGAACACAAGACATACGAACTTGATACATGGACAATTCATTTGCATATTTTCATATGTGTATATCTTTATTATATTATATTATGTTCAAATACACTTAAGTTCAATTTAATTTTTGCAATCAAATGTTGCAACTATGAGAGGTCATTTATAAATGTATGGAAATAACATAACCAACATAATGGAAACAATCTAAAAAGTATTTATTAAATAAAACCGAGTTCTTTAAGTATCTGCTAAGATTGATAATTCTGTATATTCGTATATGGTTGTGATCACTATTGATCCAATATACAATCAGGTACAACGTTGTCTTAAAACGAGTGCGATATTTTGTTCAAACGACAGATATAATTAACTGTTGGCTACACACAATATAGGTTTACATTATAATTAATGGTTTAATTATAAGTAAAGAATGATTTTATAAGTGTTCGAATTCTGATTTTATTCTATTATCTTAACTGAAGACATGTATACGAGCAATATAACACTCGAACATTTTGTAGAATACATTTTTTATTGGGGACAGTAGGAATGGACATGTTCGGTATATCAATACAGTCATTCCTAAAAACACAAAGGACGCCATTTTTCGTCCTTTTTAAAGAGCATTCTTTAAATATATTTGGGAAACCAGTTTACTCATACAGTATCAGGCGTGGAATCTGTTTCTACGTCTGTTACATATAGGAAGTCTGTGTATAAATAAGTTAATATCGCTTCTGATATACGAAATAAATCCATATAAAACTAGAGCCTTTTATGGGGTTTAGGGTTAAACACAAAACTGATAGCATAGATGTACACAAAATTGTGCGTGCTTTATTCAATATTTACAGTATAGTTAAAGAGTTTTTTTTTATTTAAACGCAATTAATTATTGGATAGTTTTAATACTAAGATTTAAATGTTAAGGTATAACCCCGTTGAGGCCCGGTCACACATCGCATAACTGCTTTATCACGTACATTTTATTTAATCTGGCGGACGTGATCGTTAGTGGTAATTTCTAGTCAATGTTGGCTTGACTGGACGTGCTTTGTACTCGATCTGGCCTTTGGCGACTGTTCTACTGCTGAAACAATACCTAACCACGACGAGCCATTTTCATTTGCATGTAAGGTTACCATGGCTAGCAGCGGCATTTCGCGTCTGGAGCGATGATGATCACGTGTTGAGCACGATCGTAAACGGGAACTCCACTTCCATAGCACTGTTCAATCACGACTAGGCCTTGTCGGAAACGCAGCTTGCCACGTATAAATGTTGCAGATCTTCTACAGTCCAAGTTCTTTCGCTGTTCTCAATTTGATAATGCCCAGAAAGAAGAGTTCCTTGCAAAGAAGAAGCCAACTTTGTACAGTTAAAACTGAGGAAGGCGGTGAGTAAAGGGAAATGGCCAAAGTGACCGTTGTCGACAAGTGACCGCTATTCTCGGAGCATCGAGTGGAAGACGTAGTAAATACATTTTACTATACCGGATTAAAAGTCTATCCATTCAATCATGACCATACTGATGTTTCCTCAAATCTGCCTTGACACCGACCCTTCTAATCTCCTTAACATCCCCGGGCGGCTGCCATATAAAATGTTACTTTTAAAACGCAGTTTTGGAAAGGGCAGTCTACCGAATAATCAAACAGCAGCTGAAGTGATGGTAAATATAACAGATGGACTTATAACAGCATCAATCAATGATGGATATTTTCAAATTATTTAAAATAAAATAAAATATATTCCTTCAACTGCAAATAATCTTGCCTCAAAAGTATTTTCGATGTCCTCTCCTGGAAATATAAGCGTTATAAGCTGATTAAATGTGTCGTTTTTATAAGTATTATCGTATAGGTAAAATCCTCGTTATATAAACAATTTATTATATCAAGTTAACTTTCACAACACCAACATTATATATTATAGAACAGTATATATATTAAAAAGCAATTTTATTGTTAGAACAATTAGTTTTATACCATCACACATGCACTGGCTCTTTTGTAATATAAAGCCATGTATGCAAAAATAGAAGTTTAAAATCAATCCTTTAATTTCTATATAGTTTTCGCGTGTTCATGTATATCAAAAGTCTACGATTCTGCAGGCAGAGGTATCTGTTGGAGAAAAAGAGACTTTGTTACGCAGCATGGCTTAATCTGCAAGTAAGAAAGGACTGTTCTTACTAACATTCTTACCTTAAATAATTGAGATAAAATTGAATAATTATTTACAACTAGTCCTGACTGACTTCGATACCAAATTAATGGAGCCTCGAACAAGATGTCAACAGGTTGTCAAGTGACAGTGGCGCAAATCCTGGATGGCAGATGTCAGGCAAGGCTGACAGATTGCAGATAACGAACGTATGAGGAATAATTATCACACACATTATTTATGAGTGCATGATCTTACACACATCAACATTGCCTTGTTGATTTTTTCATTCATACTGAAATTACTTTTACTTAGGGCTGTCACGATTCACCGGTATACCGGTATATCGCGGTGCATGTCGTGAAAAAAATCGCACCGCGGTACAGCGTTGCGCACCGGTTTTTTAATATTATATGAGCACAGATATAAATACATAACATAATTATTTTGATATAGATATCGTTTTGAAAACTGTAGAAGTGATTCAAAAGGGCTTAATAAATAATCCGTTAATATCCAGGTCAAGCAAGCGCTTCCACTTGTAGATGTTTTACTTTCACGTTTAAAATACGGCGATGTATGGGTCCAAACCTTTTTGGAATTTGGGACCGATTTCCTTTGCAAATAAGTTCATAATTATCAAAAAGATGTTTATTCTATTTCTTATTTTCTTTCTTTAGTATATCGATCGTTCAAAGCATGGCACTTCCGAATCATGTTATCTTAAGATTCTGAATAAGTCGAGGAAAAGTCAGAACGCTACGGATTTTCAATACTGGGCCCGCTGACTCCGCATTTTAAACATGTCCTTTAAGCGTTCGATTTACACAGATCGTAGTCACATCTATTGTAAACAACATGGCGGACATAAAAGACGCGAATAACAATAACAATGAGTTTAAAATTGTAAAAAACAAGAAAGCAAAAAGTGACATTTGGAAACATTTTGGCCTGAAACTCAATACAAAGATAAATCAATTAGTTGATAATGTTGCCGTCTGTAGCCACTGCAATCTGGACGTTAAAATGAGTGGTGGAGGTACCTCAAATCTGAGAACCCACATCGATCGCCGTCATCCGAATCTCAGCAGGGCTACTAAATCCAGTACGTCAAAGGCAACAGATGAAGAGGATGAGACAAAACATGTGGTTAAAAAGCAAAAAACCCTTGATGGTATGTTTGGTTCTAAATATCCCTTTAATTCCGACAGAGCCATGTGCATCACTAGATCTATTGGCAAATATATAATTGATGACATACGACCAGTATCTGTTGTCGAAGGAACAGGGTTCAAAAAGATGATTATGACTTTGGATCCTCGGTACACAATCCCAGGTCGAACATACTTTTCCCAAACATTGATTCCAAATATGTATCAAGAGACAGCAGTCCGAGTTAAGTCTAGTCTCTCCAATGCCAAGACAGTTGCATTAACCACAGATGGATGGACCAGCCGAGCTCATATGTCATATATCACCGTCACATCTGCCCACATTACACCAGAGTGGAAACTTGAGAACTTTGTTCTTCAAACACGCAGTATGCCAGAGAGCCACACTGGTCTAAACATTGCAAATGTTGTGAGAGATGCCATATCAGAGTGGTGCATCACTACCCCCAACCCCCCACTAGTTTCTGACAATGCAGCAAATATGACAGTTGCGGCTAGGGAACTTGGCAGCCAACCACACATTGGTTGCTTCGCTCATACACTCAATCTTGGTGCGCAGAAAGCCCTGAAGATTACTTCCGTCTCAAGGATACTAGGGCGTGTTCGGAAACTTGTCGGGTATTTTCACCGTAGTACTACAGCAGCAGCAGTACTGTCAGCAAAAACCAATCTTTTAGGTATGAAAAACTTAAAGTTGACCTGCGATGTTCCTACACGCTGGAACTCTGCCGCTGACATGTTGGAACGGTACCTCAAGTTGCAGCCTGCTGTTTATGCAACACTTTTGTCACCAGAAATAAGTCGCCACATAGACCATGAGACAAGCATGTTGAATGAAGCAGACACAAAACTGGCAGAGGACATAGTGAAATGCCTGTATCCGTTGAAGGCAATAACAGAAGCAGTCTGCACAGAGAGTATGCCAACAGTTTCAGCTATCATTCCGCTCATACAGAAAGTCCAACAGAATATGGCATTGATAGGCACAGACTCCCCTATGTCACGATCTATCAAGGAGGCCGTCCTAAGTGACTTGAACACTAGGTACCATAAAATGAAAACAACTTTATACTATATTTAAACCATTTTTATGTTAATTTCAAAATAATTTGGTTATTGCTTTACAATTAACAATTATCAAATTTTTATTTTGTGATAAATTAATAGAATGTAAACTGAAAAACTATAAATAAAAATTGATCAAATTAGTTATCAGTAAAAAGAGAATGATAATTTTAAAACATGTCTGCATGAATTGTGAGCAACCAGAAAAGTATTGTTATCATTCTGCAGGTACACCAGTGAGGAGCTTCAGAATTTCCTGTCTGAGTGCACTCTTCTGGATCCACGTTTCAAGACCACTTACTTGACACCAGAGGCTATGGAGAACACCTACCATCGCTTGGCGCTGTTGTTACAATCTGGGGATGGAAAGGTAGGGGTTACAAAGCTACAAAACAAAACATACTGCATTACTGCTTCTGCTATTACTATTTCGCATGATAAATAGTGAAAATAATAATGCCGGATAAATGATAATATTGATTATAATATTAGAACACATTTTATAAAGGGAAGTCAGTATTAAGTAAAGTGATAAAACAGAGCAAAATATTTTTATCAGCATTGATGCATCAAAGAAATGTATACAACAAAAAGCTCTAGCAATGAAAAGAAAATCCGATTGTTTCAGGTACACGTTCAAGCTGACACCCAGGCTCCTACCCCTGGACAACATATTCCTCCACATCCTGTGCTTCCCGAGAGGCCAAATACCAGCCAATCACCATCTCCTACTGAGACATCTGATGAAGGTATAAACAACAAGTGCACTATGCAGCAGTTACAGTAAAATGTCAAATGTACTTTATTCAACCCAAAAATTTAAGGTGATTTTTTTATATATTAACCTGTTAACTTATGCCTGCTTTTATAAAGTAAAAAAAATGTTGCAAATCATACTTTATAATTTTAAGAACTGGTATATATTTGTTTATTATAACATTTCATATTTCAGAGAATGCAGCCAAATGTCAGCGGTCCTCAGACTCCTCAAAGAAAGTTGGTCTTGCAGCTATATTTGACTTTGAGAATGTTGAAGAGGCCACAGCCGCCAAGCCCATGTCCTTGCAGGAGAAAATCGAAGAAGAAATAAAACAATATAAGCTAATGAATCAGATAAGCATAGAAAGCAACGCATTAGACTGGTGGAAGAAAAACTGTATCCAGTTCCCATTACTTGCCTCTGTCGCAAAACAACGCCTGTGCATACCAGCAACATCTGTGCCAGCTGAACGCGTGTTCAGCTCAGCCGGTGATATTGTAACTGCCCAAAGGGCGTCCTTGGCTCCAGAATTGGTTGACATGCTGTTATTTTGTAAAAAGAACTGTGATTTGTGATAATTTCTGTCCATTTTCTTAGGTTATGTGATGATAACATATGGACAGTTTAAAGTTAAATCATCATTGTTCTTCATTATAATTTATAGCGTTATCTTAACATTCTAGTCATAAAAATGTGTTTTCAAAAGAGTGTTTTTTCGATAGAGAGTATGACTACTTCTATCAAGTTTATTACAGTTTCTTTTACAGTTTTATTGTTTTCTGATTATTGAGTTTAATAAAGTTTGTAAAACTTGTTATTCTGCTGTTTTCTTCACAGATACATATTCTGTAAAATACCGCGGTACGTACCGCGATACAGTGTTGCCGTACCACGATATACCGCGGTACGCTCACGGCGTATCGTGACAGCCCTAGTCAGGACTCAGGAGTTCACTGTAAAGACATGTCTGCCTCATGTGGAATATATGAAAAAGTGTAAAATATCTTACTTTAATAGAGCTTTATCAACGAAAAAAACTGGATTTATAAATTTATTAGTTTAATTGGATCGAATTAGCTTCGTTTTTGCTCCGTGAGGGTAGGTGGAGGAAAACGAAAAACATTCAAGTCCAAAAATGAAACATAAAAAAATCAAGAATATATATGTGCATATTGTTTTCAACTGAATTTTAAGCACGCATTAATACTATTGTTTTGCATATTAAAATACAGCAATTCAAGATGATTGATTGGTAATAAATTATTAAATAGGCCATTAAGTGATATTACTACCAACGTCTCAGGTAAATACAACTTACGTGATAAAAAGTGCGTTCATATAAATTGTACACACATTCTAACATGTTAATTATGTATATAATATTTCAATTTACCATCTGCTGTTAATGTCTTAACCTTAATTAGGTTGTGGTTAAAACATGTATGATGCAGTATGTATCGCTAAATAAATTTATCAGAGTTGTCGATCCTCGTTGTTTTTCATAATGCACATCAACATACCAACATAAGAGTTCCAAATACCATGTTGTTCTCTGTTTGGTTTAATGGACACCTAGTAACACAAATTCAAATTCACGTGGCAGCAGTGTACATATTTATGAGAGATAAATGTTAACTTATAGTCGAGAATGGTGTTTGATAACGAATGTTTTAAATTAGGTGAATAAAATCGGAACCATCGTCTTCCAATATAATTTCGCAAATTTCCACTTATTAAAAGGCAATTTATACTCACAATACCGGTTGAATGTGTAACAATAACTGTTGGAGATTTAACTGCATATACATGTAGTTGTTAAATAACCAGTTCGAATAAAGTAGTACACATATTGCTGACATTTTTTATAATTGACAACATGTAAGGAGACTTTAATGAATTGTATGTTGCGATAAGATTGCTAAATGTGTATAAACAACAACAAAGGTTTTTACTTAGCATACATTACTAGACACACACTTAATGATGGCAATACGAGACTTAGAGGTTAGTTACTACGTACTCGTATGATATGCGCGTCTGCATATTACAATTCATGGTGGTTTATTTTACAGTTTATGCGAACATGATGAATGAACTTTTAATTAATGGAAATTAAAATGTATATAAGCATTTTGTCATATTGTACTACATTCTTTAAGTGACTTCAACCCATAAAGCAGTTATAAATGGAGTACAATACATACAACATGAGAGTTTTTTCTAAACATGGTACACGTATATTAATACTTCTTTTATTATGCATAAAGAAGAATACTTAATAACAACATATTAATTAAACCTTGTTTAGCAGGTGTTATTCAATCTACAACAGTTAATAACTTCAATTGAGTAAAATTGGTGAAAAAGGTGTTCTGATGGTTTGAAAGTTTATTTAAAGCGTCTAGCATAATTACACTATTTTCGATAAAAAGAGTACGTATGCTTTATTATTTAACATGACTAATTGTGCAGTAACTTCTCTGATGTAAACTGTTTTATTGACTCTCGATATTGTGTAACTAATCAATTAAATATAACAGTATTTCAATAAAAAATATTTTGTTTGTTTTATACAATTGAACTCGAAATACAAGTACGATGCAAATTGTGAAATAAGATTGTACCTTAGAATTGCAATTTCAATATCCACTCTACTACTACTCTAGACATACCATTAACTACGAAAAAAACTAACTTAATTTGGATAGGCTCTTGTACTAAATCCATAAAATCTAAATACAAACTGACATGGGGAACTACCACCTTTTAAGTGTTGTTTTTTATATTTGTTTAGACAGCATGGTAATGAAAAATACTTAAGCATTATCGACAGTAGTTTACGTCCAATAAGTCATATAAATCGCAGAATTATTTTTCCTCTCGGATAGATAAACGTTGTGAAATATTTTTTCTACTTTTTCTTACTCATTATCACTGCGACTTCTGCGTTTTCAGTTGAGGATAGCGTAATTTTAACTTCTAATCAGTTGCAACTCTAGGATTTCCGCCTGCTTTAGACAAGGCACTTAATGCATCTTGGTTTTCCATGACCTCTGCAAATGTAATTATTGTGACGCCTATTTGTTGTCATGGTGATTTATTAAACACAATCTTCGGGTAATAATTCCTTCCTTTCTTTAATGAAACGACTTACAAAACACAACTAAATATAATATTTATTTTACTATTATTTAAATGTATCTATAGACTTTGAACATAAGTATTGTCGTTTACATATTTGATATTTTAGTTTAGGTTTTAAACAAGCATCTTGATTAAATTGATTTCAAAACTGCATTATAGATACGCTTATCATCGACAATTTATTTCGGGTTTTACATTAGGTAAATATGCACTTACTTGCGTGTGCATTTGGTTCTTATAGTCAGCATTCCTTTTGTGACATTGCGTTGTTTGTTCAGTAATAAGACGATCATCAGAATAAAAAAGGTTAAAATAAAAAAGGTTAATTGATTAGTGTTCCGGAAATATTACCATAAAAATCCACATTTCTGATTATGTCTTCAATAACGGCATCATAAAACTTAATATGCACTTAAACATACATTAAAAAATACCAGTTAATGTTGTTTTATTCTTAACATGCATGTTTCGCAATTACAAATTTGATTTTCGGAATTTTCTAGAGAGAAATTTGAAGGTTTATACAGCAATTACAATGTTCCTACGAAGCGTATATACCAAAAAAATTACTCGGAGTTATAAATAGATTATTGTTTTATCCACGCATTACGTAAATTAGTATAAAATGTGTGTATGTTCAAGGTCAAGAATGTTTTGAATTGTAAAATTGGGTAGTATATATAGTTGGAATTCCTGTTACAATGACAAACACAGCATTATCTCACTTTGATCATGTCATACACACTTTGAACTCGTTTGAAGCATGAAATGCCAGTATACAATAACATTGATGGACATTTACAATGTAGACTAGGATTAATCTAAAACGTCACATCTATAAAAGCGCATATTATCATTTGTAAACACCATCATTTTATCGGTTTAACTCCGCATTGCCTGAAATATTTTCCAGCGTGTAATAGTGGGTTTCCAGTTTAAGACACATTCGTTAAAATCGGTTTACCACATATTAACTACATAATAGTGCCAGTCTTGCTCATAAAAACGTACCTTATAGTAGAAAGGTCAATAGAGCGAGTAGATAAATGTCGCATTTACATTTTACTTAACTTACAGTAATGAGTAAATTTATACTCTCGATTTTCGAAATACAATAAAATCCTCATCATCTGTATCAACATAAACCTTATAAATAATAACAGATAAACTAGGAGTGAGAGTTTGTATTTGGCAAGGCTTTCTACACATACATGAGAAACAAATTTCGCGAATATAAAGAACTGAAATGATACTAACTCAATTATGCAGGACACGTCGTTATTTGTATATTTAAACATGCATATGCGTAGCATGCGAATAGTGAAATGTTATTAATAAACATCAGACGGTAAGCCTAAACACAAAATCATTCAAGAAAACAATGTAACAAAACCATTCTAAAACACAAGCCCATGGAAGCCACGGTCCGATTAATCAGCTCGCCTCCCCCTATTCCATAAGCGCTCTCGGAACGTCTCCAATGACCATCCACCATTCCAAATATGCGAAACGTGCACACATTGAAACATACGTTTGGTTTGAAGCAGCTGCAATATTTGCACGATATATCCACCACCACCAATCAAGAAAATTGCACATGAATTTACGTTTCACTCTAATTTACTCAAATGACGAATAATGTATATGTATTGGTTATTACACATGTCACCGTTCAAGTATACTCCGACCTCTTCTGTTTAAGATCAGACTTTATCTAAGTCTAACTATATCTAAGTATATTCTCTTATACAGCGAACATAAATGATTTGTAACTTTATAATAATATGGTATTGCCTGTTAGCAAGACTCTTTCAAAGTTAATGATTTGGAGAAAATTAGGCTTCTCATTAGTCATCAAATTTTCTAAACGAAGGAAGAATATACTGATATGAGGTTAGTTTTTGCAATCGTAAAATCAAGACCATTTTATTATAAGTATTAATCCTACCGCTATTCGGAGACAGGTATGGATGAAATCGATTGGAACAGCAATGCATGTTTTCTAAAGCCTTTAGTGCGAAAGACTATTTAGATATTATAAGTGTTATTCATCCATATACTGACGCAAATCATGCAGGACGATGTTTTCACAATTCCGAAAGTCCACGCATATATATGTCATGTTAAATAATTACAATTACAATGTTTTGCGATTCAGGTTAACTCAATATTATAACAAATGTAATTGTTGTCGATCTAAATGGTTATTAAGTTAAAACTTCACACCTTTCTTTTGTTTGGTTAATTGCTTCCACTTTAAAAGAGCGCGGCTGTCAGAAATTACCTAAGAGCAATACAGCACTGTACAGATTGAGTTGTGTGTGGTTTGCAAATAGACTTACGCGAGCTATTAATGTTCAAAGATATGCACTCATGTTTTAACACGACACAGCTAAACATCACTTACAACAAAAACGCAGGCTTTATCGATTAGATTTGTGTCATATAATATTTTTTCCCTTTTGTTATTTATGGACAAGTCACACCATCAAACACGATTAGCTGATCAAAACAGATAACATGCACTGATTGCACGTCATGTCTTTCATTAGCGCATCAGCAACACTTGTGGTGGAATAATTAACTAGTGGCAGCAAAATTTCAGGAAATGATCGATGCTCAATTTCGTAGTCTTTCCTCCAATCATGGACTGATATAAAACCATATAAAATATATTCAATACTGATTGGTATAGTATAAGCCATGAATCTATATTTTAACAACACGTTTAGTACAGAATATGCAATAAATAATTGATGTGATATACTGATATGGTGAGACTTATGTGATACAAATGTAATATCAGCAAATACATGTGTATTCATCAATTTATCTTGGATGCCTTTGAACTCAAGCCCGCAGACACAGTTGTTTTGTTTTAGTCCAAAGCTCTTTTGAAATCTGCATAATTTGTAAAACATTTTTAAGAAAATATAAGTATGTTTCAATCAGCTTCAAAGTATGGTGTCTGCCTTTAAGACGTTATTGACGGTGGATGTACAATTCAAACCAATTTGTGTTCTAATAAATAAATTGCATTAAATCTTTGAATGAATATGCGACCAGTCATTGTATACGTGTTATGAAATACAAAATATTTTGAGTGGCAATAGGTATCGGGATATAAAAGGTACACTTTTATATAAAACGGACGAGTTTATGTTAGAATAACGTGATGTTATGTTGCAATTCTTAAGCGATTAAACATTAATATTCAGTGGAATCACGTGTTGTCATTAATAAATACAGGAATAAAAGCAACAACAAAATAGAACGAACATTGTCAGATATGAGTATGAGCACATAGGTATTTCCAAACTTATGGTTGCTATAAAAAAGTTAATAGTTTATACCATCTTAAGTTATTCTGGAAACAGCAGATGTTTAGAAAATCGATAATCAAGACAGAGTACACTTACTTGCGTAATAATGATATACACGAGTTATCACATGTGATAGTAAGTTTGAGATAAATGCTTTGAAAGAGTATAAAACAATACATATAACACAACGCGTCTCTATGAAAAAGTTGACAACGACTGAAATATTCGACGTTTATAACGAATTGAATTGCAAATTATATGATGATAAAACTGTTTAAAATCCAAAATATTTCGGTTAAGCGTGATATTGATGTTTTTTTCAGAAGACATTCAAGCATTTCATTGGGAAAACTGTTGTGAAATGCATTTATTTTGCCGGTGTGATGAAATCTCTAAACCTTACCGATTTGGATTTCCCTAATATCTACAAAATTAACTTATTGTGTTGCAAATTTGTTGTCATGGCGATATATTCAAAGGAATTAATGCCGTGCTAGAAAACTCTCTAAATCGCCTGTCTGTTATTTGTGTAAAAAATCGAATCTGCACGGATTACATTCCGTTTTTGTGAGAGAGAAAAATAACATTCGTATAACTTGCTGTAATTTGTTATTTATACAACAAAAAATACGGTCCCATAGTACCTGATAAAAATTTCACAAGGTGTACAAAACCTAAAAGAGTAATTTCATTATTACAGGAAAATTGCGTTCGTGATATTATTCGCATAATCTGCATTTGCGATGATGCCTTTATTAACAACGTCGTATGATATCAAAGAGAACAATAAAATCATAATAATCAGTTAAGTGCGTAACCAATATTCATGTATGAATATGCATGCCATTAAAACACACACAAATAATTAACCAGATATACCATGGAATATTATACTAATGTAACGCAATACAGTGTGCAAATATTTAGCACGACGCTGATGACATTATTCTCAAAAAGTGAGATCATTTCTTCTATTTCCAAGTTTTTGGTTCACAATTTCGATAATGAACGCTAAACATTGTGTGTGTTTTTAATAATGAAAATGGCATATTGTTTTGTTAATTCTGGAGTTTATATGTACACTGGTATATGATATTTATCTTTTCAAAAGGCCATATTATTGCATAGCATACTTCCAAATTAAGAATTAACAGCATTTGGACAAATTGTTTACCTTAATTAACATTTAATATGTGATAACGGAATATTATTAGTAGTATCCTGTCATATGTAGGCTAAATGCAAACATAAAATATAACTTGAAAAAATGCAATTGTGTTAACATGTTTATAAGAATTTAAATCGCTAGAACGCAAAGTAATGATCCGATAAATGAGCTGAGACAAAAACAATTTCAAAAGTAGTTTTACGTTATGTTAATATCATTCGTGTCCATGGTTAAATTCCACCATGTTCTTTGAGTTTCATGATCGTCGTTTTAGAGTATTGACTATTAAATTTATTACACAAAGCTTGTCGACTAAATTGCAACCATTTAACAATTAAATAAAATATATTCATGTTTTTTTAAATAGAAATATTCTCTGTCAACACTTATAGCATCAATATGATGGAATAATGGCGTTGCAGGCTTTTTTGCATGTATAGTGCTGAGTAATGCCTGACTAAAATATTTCAAGTCAATACTTGAGAATCTAATAAAGTTATCTTTTGTTCAAATATTCACAATCTATTCAAATGTTTAGTAAACAAACACATATGTCATATTATGTCATAGTGTAAAAACCTCCTTTTTTCCTAAACATTGATGTTACATTCACTCAAAATATTTATGTAAGTAGGGTAGATAAATATTTAAGAATACAAAATAATATCATAATTTACATTTTTAAATGTCATCATTTCATCATGTTCAATAGTCGAGACTTATGATGTCATGTTGTTGTTTTTTCTCACTGTAAACATTTTCCGAATAAAATTGATACATTATGTATCTTGTGCAATGCAATTAAGACCCTGATGTTGTACGATAACTGCTTCTGAAAAATATTTAAACTTACGCAAACTATCAGATAATTGCGAATGCACATGTAATGATTTTGTAATGATTGTTGAATGTTAGCTTTCTATCGCAGCACTTTGACTATTAAATACAGCAACTTGCTGGAAATAGACGTAATAACAAATTTTAAAAGTTATGTTGCAAACTCATTAGTATGTATTTATACAAATTGTGAATCTCTTTGATTTCCATTCGGTGCTGTTTTTAATAATCTATTGGTCAATTGAAAGACAATGGCACCGGTTTCAGTGACATTATATATTCCGTCGAAGGTTAAAGTGATATTATGGGCATCTAACAGTTTATAGGTGTCTATCGCAACCGTTGTTTATTTTTGGTGTTTTCACTTCATATACACTTATATTTGTTAATGAAGCATCACCATACTAAAACAATATCCCGGAAAGAGAAAAATAATGCATTTTAATATCAACCGTACTATTGTTTGACAACTGATCATGCATGTAAGATTTGAACCTAAATTTTAATTTTAGTGCAGATTCGTTCATACGACAAAAAGACACATGTTTGTTTTACGGATCATTTCGACTTACAGGACTGGGTGGGTCACGTAAGAATATCGAATATAGAATATATTTTTATAAACAACTGGTAGCAAGATGAGTTGCAGATAATTGATCAGTAACCACATTTTAACTAACTCTTTTGACCTGTTAATTCTTTTCAGCTCAATTCAACAGTGCAAAATGCCCATTAAATCACTTTAACATTTGTGTTTAGCACATCTTTTTAAGATTGTGTATACTATTTGCCATTACGTAGTTCACATTTAACTTACAGAACAATAATTCGTTAGTTAATTGATGACATTTTGATATGTATAAACAACAAAATTCATATATAAATGACCCATGCACTCAGCTTTTTAACACATAAATCAGACATACATGTCGAAGCTTTGCTTCTATAATCATTAAATACTTGATGTTGTGACAGCGTCTTTAGTATGTACATACAATTGATTTAACGCGATAAGCCGTATTATTATAAAAGGCATTGAAACTATCTGAATTTGTTATGGTTTCATGACATGAACGAAGCTCATTTCCGTTTTGTTTCTGTCGCTCTTTTGCAGCGGTTACAGCAAGCGGATCTGTCAGGCGATATTGACGCAAACGTCTGAAAGCAGGCTGGTTTCAAGCAGTGGTAAGAAAAAAGATAACAGATCATGAGTATAGAACGCATTGAGGTAAGCAATTAAAATGTCTGACCTCAAGATCAATAGGCAAGCAGATATCTTACACGACGAACAATTTCTTGAGACAATGTTCGTTTAACACATTCGCGAACTGACACTTTAATTTTTATATCTAACGTCGGACATTAATGATTTCTGAATTTGTTATGACTTTTAAAAAAACATTAACTACGAGATCACCAGTTTATTAAAAATCCATCGATACTTTTTTAGAGAAAAAAAAGAGACAGCAAGCCGTATTACTTCGGAATAACATTCTCGTTTGATTCTTATATCCATCTGTTGTTTAAGTGTTCTTATTTTGCTATTAAAGCTATATTTCACTTTGTTTACTCTTTCTATAATAATGCACGCGTAAACATATAATATTAATTTAAAATGTACACTAATTCAAAAACATTTTTTTAAACTAATGAATGTGTTTCATTAAATATTCTATGTCAAGAATTTTAAATAACAAATCGTATACACTGTATACAAGAATAGTGATGGATTGAACAAGAATATCACGCCATTTCTCAGTATCATTTAAAATGCACTTAAATCAATATACCCCATGGGTTATAACTTATGTCGTATTCTATATATTTTGAAGCGATTATCTTATAAAATTTACAACAACGTATAGTCACAATATAATAAACTCTTACACAATAAATACACATTTTAATTTACAATATGGCAACGGAAGCAAATTAATATCACATTGAAAGACTTATTTCAACGAATTAACACAACAAGTATTGAACATTTAAATAACGTGACTATACAGCACACTAGGGTTAAATAATGCACAAATTATTAAAAATTAAGTAATCGATGATAAATGTAGTTTATTGATTTTCTAAATGCTCCTATATTTAATATGTGAAACTGAAATCAATCCGATGCAGTTTCAAAACTTAAATACATATGAACATGAACAACATATATTAAGCATCAAACTTTGAAATGTATATGAATGTTTCAGTAACCTCGTCGTTCATGGCATAATAAGTAAGGATAAGCTACTTTTCAGAATGTTTATTTCCCGTATGCCGGTAACGCACTATCCGAGCTGGACGGCGGCGTATTCGTCATTCGATATAAGGTTTTTTTTTAATATGTGCTTGTTTTGTCTTTTAAGTCCAGA
Source organism: Dreissena polymorpha (assembly GCF_020536995.1). NCBI lineage: Eukaryota > Metazoa > Mollusca > Bivalvia > Myida > Dreissenidae > Dreissena > Dreissena polymorpha. The sequence goes on along the minus strand of NC_068356.1, from coordinate 27,784,343 downwards.
TATGATGACACAGGCATTATTTGTTTTATGCGTGAGGACTTTTCCTTTAACAACGTGGTTTGTGCCCCATGACCTCTTTGATTTTTAGGCACGTGATCGCCTCCCCCAAAAAGTTTTCTTTTTCTTTTTTGAATTATGAACATAATTTATAAAAATACCGAAAATCCATTAACAATTTCATAAGCGAAATTTCAATGCGCTGGCCTTTGACTAAACAGAAAAGACTAAAGCCTATACAATACAAGAAAATAATACACCACGACATTTAACATAAAATCACCATTAAAGTTAGGGTCACTGCCTTCGAAAGTCAATACAAATCATAAGGGTTTAACCGTTTTAAGAGAAAACACACTTATTCAAAATTAATAACTCAATGTAAAAGGTAAATAAACATTACAAATAGAAATTCATTTTATATAACGCAATGGTTAAAAACACCATGGCAACATGACATATACTCATTGTGTCTTAAAAGAGAAAATAAGAAAAATCTGTTCTTGTTAATATGATTTCATAACTTAGCAACATACAGTACAATTAAGAGTATTTGCAAAGAATGATGCTACATTATTAAACCTGTTTGTTTTATTATTTGTTCACACTTCTTTACCTCGACATGTTATACCCAATCCACTTATATATAAGCAACTCATTGTGACATAACATGTGCATGCTCGCATTTTTTTTGGTAACAACATCGGCATACATGTTGAAGCTGGTTATACGCGGAAACCTGTTATCGCAAAAGCTATAATATTTGTTCAATTTCTATTCAAACTTGTCATGTGTTTATAATCTTAGCAACAATCTTATTATCCTTAATTGCGATCATTGTGTAATAGAGTAGGAACCGTAATTTTGTCGTTTTGTAAAAAATGCTCCTGAATTCACTTCACCTCAAGCTATGAAAAACGATCAACATAATTAACATTTCCGGTAAGCGCAACTGAAACATGTCAATTAGAACAAGAAACGATCACATGTCGGATTAAATACTTAATTGCAGACAACTAGAGTTCATACACATGATACAATCAATAAATGTCTTAAATAAATTGATGTTGATTGATATGTTTTGACCATAAAATGCATTCGTACTGGACATATAATATATAAACAGTGTTTTTTCACACTTTAATCAGACATTATTTCTAATGTATGCAACTACACTCGTTGAATATTCAATTTTGTGACAGCGGTTTTATAATGCACATACGAATGATTAGACGCGACAAACCTTGATTATAAAAGTAATGCAGTGTCTGCATTTGTTACGATTTCATGACATGAACAAGGCTCATTTCAATTGTCTTTCTTTCGCTCTTTGGCAGCGGTAACACCAAAAGGATAGGTCAGGCGATATTGATTAATACGTCCTCAGGCTCGTTTTACGTTGTAGTCAAAACATTGAGAGAATTTGTCATTAGAAAAGTATATAAAACTAAGTGGTTTGCAATAAAAATGTCTGAAAGCACGATTGATAAGCAAGCTGACATCTAAGAAGCTGCATAACTACTAAAGTAATATATTGAAAGACTATATTATACAATTTATAAATTATTAAATTATATAATTTATTTGGAAAATATTACCATAAACATCAACATTCCTGATTATGTCTTCATTAATGGCGTCATAGTACCAAATATGCATTTAGACATAAATTAAAAGGCACCAGTAATTGTTTTATTCTTAACATATATGTTTCGCAATTACACATTTGTTTTTGGAATGTTCTAGAGAAAAAAATAAGATATATAAAGCACTTACAAAGTACCTACGAAGCGTGAATACCAAATATATTACATAGAGTTATAAATAGATTATTGTTGTATACACGCATTACGTAAAATATTATAATAATGCTCGTATGTTCAAGGTAAAGAACATTTTGATTTGTAAAATTGGGTAGTATCTATAGTTGAAATTCCTGTATCAATGACAAACACACAATGACTAACACAGCATTATCCAACAGTGACCAGTTTTAAGCATGCAAAACCAGTATACAAATACATTTATAATTAGTCTAGGATTAACAAAATGCGTCAAATCTATAAAAGCGCATATTATCATTACACCGCCATTTAATCGGTTTTACCCCGCAAAAAGTATTTGTCAGCCTGTAATAGTGACTCGTTCAGTTGAAGAGTCGAAACGACCGTAAACGTTGCGACATCATTCGAATATATATAAAAACTAAAACGATACCAACAAAATTATGAAGGACACGTCGTTATACGTGCCTTTAAACATCCACATGCGTGGCATGTGAATAATGTAATATTATTAATAAATAGCAGACTGTAAGCCTAAACTATAAATCGTGCAAGAAGACAATTTAACAACAACATTCTAAAACACAAGCCCATGGAAGCCACGGTCCGATTAATCAGCTCGCCTCCCCCTATTCCATAAGCGCTCTCAGAACGCCTCCAATGCCCATCCACCATTCCAAATATGCGAAACGTGCACACATTGAAGCATACATTTTGTTTGAAGCAGCTGCGATATTTGCAAAGATTTATACACCACCAACAATCTAGAGAAGTACACATGACTTCATGTACACTGCCATTGTACTCAAATAACGAATAATGTATACGTATTGGCAGTAACACATGTCACCGTTCAAGTCTACTGCGACATATTCTCTAAAGATCAGATTTTATCTTCGTTTATTCTCTTATACATTAACCATAGATTAATTGTAAATTTATAATACTATGTTATTACCTGTTAGCAAGATTTTCTCATGGATTCTCTCATTAATGGATCGAAAAAAAAAAACAGGCTTCTCTTTAGTGTCATCATTTTTCCTGAACTTAGGAAGAGTATACTGAAATGAGATAAGTGTTGGCAATCATAAAATCAAGACCATTTAATTATCAGAATTAAGCCTACCGCTATTCGGAGAAGTGTTTGGATTAAATCGATTGGAACAGCAATTCATTTCTGAATGAAGCATTCAAGTGCGAAAGACTATTAAGATATTATAAATGTGATTTACCCATATACTGATGCAAATCATGCATGATGATGTTTTCACAATTCCGAAAATCCGCGCAAATATATTATGTTAAATAATTAAAATTCCAATGCTTCGCGATTAAGATTAACTCAATATTTTAACAAATGTTATTGCTAAATATCTTAATGGTTATTGAGTTATAACATCACACAGTTCTTTTCTTTGGTAAATTCTTAAAAGCGCGCGGCTGTCAGAAATTACCCAAGAGAAAAACAGCATTGTACAATTAGATTTTTGCGTGGTTTGCAAATAGACTTACGTGAGCTATTAATTTACAAAGATATGCACGAATGTTTTGACACGACACAGCTAAAAATCAATTACAACAAAAAACGCAGGTTTCATTGATTAGATTTGTGTTATCAATAAATTAGCCTTTTTAATTTATGAACAAGTAATACCATCAAACACGATTTGCTGATCAAGACAGAAACACGCACTGATTGCATGTCATTACTTTCATTAGCGCACCAGCAGCCCTCGTGGTGGAAGAATTAACTAGTGGCAGCACTATCGGTCAACAATTTCAGGATATGATCGATGTTCAATTTCGTGGTCTTTCCTCCGATCATTGACTGATTTAAACCATATAAAATATAATCAATATTGATTGGTATAGTAAAACCCATGAATCTATATTTTAACAACACGATGAGCACAGAATATGCTTCATTGTATTGCAATACATAGTATGCATACATGTTCTTGTTATAAATAATTGATGTGCTATACTGAAGTGGTGAGACTTATGTAATTAAAATGTAATATCAGCATACACATGTGTACCGGTATTCATCAATTAATCTTAGATGCCTTTGAACTCAAGCCCACAAACACAGATGTTTTGTTTAAGTTATTCCAAAGCTCTTCTGAAATCTGCATATCCGTAAAACATTTAAAAAAAAATAAGCATTTGTTTCAATCAGCTACAAACTATGGTGTGTGCCTTTAAGACGTTATAAACGGTGGATGTACAATTCAAACAAATTTATGTTCTAATAAATAAATTACATTAAATCATCGGATAAGAATATGAGACCAGTCATATAATACGTGTTATGAAATACAAAATATTTTGAGTAGCAATTGATACCGGTATATAATAAGTAAACATCTATATTAAACGTACGATTTATGTTAACAACGGGATCTTATGTTCTGATAGTGAAGCATAAACATAAATATTCAGTGGAATCACGTGTTTTCATTAATAAATACAGGAATAAAATCACCAACAAATTAGAACGAACATTGTCAGATATGACTATAAGCACATAGGTATCTCCAAATGGTTCCTATACACATGTTATAGTTTATACCTTTGTAAGTTATTCTGTGAACAGCAAACGTTTAGAAAATCGATCATTAAGACAGATGACACTAACTTGTGTAATTATGATATACATGAGTTATGACATGTTAAAATAAGTTTGAGATACATGCTTTGAAAGATTAAAAACAATACATGTAACACAACGTGTCTGTATACAAAAAGTTGACAACGGCTGAAATATTTGACATCAAAATCGAATCGAATTGCAAATTTAATGACAATCAAACCGTTTGATATCTAATTATTTCTGTTCAGCGGGATATTGATGTTTTTGTCAATAGGAATTCTAGCATTTCATTGGAAAATTTGTTGTCAAATGCATTTATTTGGCTGGTGTGATGAAATCTCTAAACCTTATCGGCTTTCCCTAATATCTACAAAATTAACTTATTTTGTCGCCAATTTGTTGTCATGGCGATATATTCAAAGGAATTAATGTCTGGATAGAAGACTCTCTAAATCGCATGTCTGTTATTTGTTTAAAAAATCGAATCTGCATGGATTTCATCCCGTTTTTGTGAGAGAAAAAATAGCTGTTATGAGTTATTTAAACAACAAAAATACGGCCCCATAGTATGTGACGCAAATTTCATATGCTTTGTACGCATTTGCATTAATATGGATTTTGAAAGGTCTTTTGTTGTTACGTACAACACCTTAAAGAGTACCGGGGGTAATTTCATTGTTAAAGGGAAATTGGGTTCGTGTTATTATTTGCGTAATCTGAATTTGCAATTATACATTTATCAACAACGTCGTATTATCTCAAAGAGAACAATAAAATCACTATAATCAGTGTAGTGCGCAACCAATATTCATGTATGATTATGCATGCCATCAAAATACACACACGTATTCAACCAGCAATGCCAGAAAATATTTAAACATATGTTTCGCAATACATTGTGCAAATATTTAGCATGACGCTGATGGTGTTATTCTCAAATAGTGATATCATTTTTTTTTATAAGTTCATGTTTCTGGTTCACAATTTCGATTATGAACGCTAAACAAAGATCGGTTATCAAATTGAGGGTTTTCAATAATGAAAATGGCATAATATTTTGTAAATGCTATAGTTTATACATACACTCATATATGATACTCATTTATTGTATAGCATTCTTCCAAATTAAGAATCAAAAGCATTTGGATGAATGGATTACCTTTATTAACATTAAATAGGTGCTAAAAAAAGAATACTATTATTACTATTATTATGTAATATGTAAGCTCAATACAAATCTAAAACATAACTCGATAATATGAAATTGTGAACATGTTTATAAGAGTTATTTAAAGCGCAAAAACACAAAGTAAGGATCCAATAAATAAGCTGAGACAAAGACAATTTTAAAAGTAGTTTTACTTTATGTTGATATCGGTCGTTTCCATGGTAAAATTCCATCATGTTCTTTGATTTTTATGATCGTCTTTTTAGAGTATTAACTTTTTAATTTACAACACAAAGCTTTCCGAATAAAGTAGCAACCCTTAAACAATTTACATGAAATATATTCATGCGTTTTGTTTGAATACAAATACTCTTTGTGAACACTAAATGCATCAATATAATTGAATAGTGGCGTTGAAGTCTTTTTTATATTGCTTATTAATGTCTGGCTTAAATATTAAAATCAATACATGAGAATCTAATTCAGTTATATTTTCTTCAAATATTCATAGTGTATTCATATGTTTAGTAAACAAACACATATATCATATTATAACAGTGTAAATACATAATTTCTCCTAAATTTTGATGTAATATACACTCAAAATAATTATGTAAGTAGGGTAAATACATATTTAAGAATTAGTTTTATCATAATTTACATTTTGAAACATCGTCTTTTAATATGTTGAAAAGTCGATACTAATTGTCATGTTGTTGTTTTTCTCACTGTTTACATTTTCCGAAACAAATTAATACATTATGTATAGTGTGCAATGCAATTAAGACGCTGATGTTGCACGAGATATGCCGATGAATATTTAAACTAACGCAAACTATCAGATTATTGCGAAGGTACATGTAATGATGTTTGTGTGTTTGCTTTCTATCGCAGCACTTTGAATATTACATACAGAAACTCTCTGGCAACAGACGTAAAAACAAATTACAAACGTTATGTTGCAAACTCATAATTATGTATTTATACATATTGTGCAACTCTCTGATTTCCTTTTGGTTATGTTTTTAATAATCTATTGGTCAATTTAAAGACAATGACACCAGTTTCAGTGACATTATATATTCCGTCGAAGGTAAACATTTGTGTTAAGCACATCTTTTAAACATTGTGTTTACTATTTGTCATTACGTAGTTCACATTTAACTTACATATGAAGAATTCTTAAATGACTTGATGACATAGTGATATTTATGAAAAATGAAATTCATATATAAATGACCCATGCAATCAGCTTTTTAACACATTAATCAGACATACATGTCGAAGCTTTGCTACTATAATCATTGATAACTCGATGTTGTGACAGTGTCTTTAGTATGTGCATACAATTGATTAAACACGATAATCCGTATGATTACAAAAGTCATTGTAACTAGCTGAATTAGTTATGGTTTCATGACATGAACGAAGCTCATTTCCGTTTTGTTTCTTTCGCTCTTTGGCAGCGGTTACAGCCAGCGGATCTGTCAGACGATATTGACGCAAACGTCTGAAAGCAGGCTGGTTTATAGCAGTGGTAAGAAAAACGATAAAAGATAATGAGTATAGAACGCATTGTGGTAAGAAATTAAAATGTCTGACCTCAAGATCAATAGGCAAGCCGATATCTTACAAACCGCACAATTTCTTGAGACAAGCTGGTTTAACAAATTCGTGAACTGACGTTTTAATTGTGAAATTAAACGTCGTACATAAATGATTTCGGAATCTGTTATTACTTAAAAAAATATGTAACTACGAGATCACCAGTTTATTGAAAATCCATCGATACTGTGTGTAGAGAAAAAACGAGACAGCAAACCGTATTTCTTCGGAATAACATTCTCGTATAATTCATATATCCATCGCTGTTAAAGTTTTCATATTTTGCTATTTAAGTTGTATTACACTTAGTTTACTCTTTCTATAAGTATGCACACATAAACATATAATATAATATTAAATGGTACAATAATTCAATAATTTTATTTTAAACCAATGAATATGCTTTATTTAATATTTTTGTCAAGAATTATACAGAACAAAACTCAAACACTGTATACAAGAATAATGATGGATTGCACAAGAATATCACGCCATTGCTAAGTCTCATTTAAAATGCAGTTAAATCAATATACCCCATGGGTTATAACTTATGTCGTATACTTTGTATTATGGAGCGATTATGTTATAAAATTTACAACAACGTATATTCACAATATAAACAACTCTTACATGATAAATACACATTTTAATTTACAATATGGCAACGGAAGCAAATTAATATCACGTTGAAAGACTAATTTAAACGAATTAACACAACAGGTTTTGTACATTGAAATAACGTGACCAAACAGCACCCTAGAATTGATAATGCGCAAATAAATAAAAATTAATAAATCGACTATAAATGTTGTTTATTGATTTTCAAAATGCTCCTTTATTTAATATGTGAAACTGCAATCAATCCGATGCAGTTTCACAAATTAAATACGTATGAACATGAACAACATATATTCAGCATCAAACTATGAAATGTATATGAATGTTTCAGTAGCCGCGTCGTTCATGGCATAATAAGTTAGGATAAGCTACTTTTCAGAATGTTTGTTTCCCCACTCAAGTGTACCGGTAACGCACTATCCGAGCTGGACGGCGGCGTATTCGACATTCGATGTAAGATTCATAAAAAAAATGTGCTCGTTTTGATTTATTATTGCAGATATAATGACACATGCATTATTTGCCTTTTGCGTAATGACCTTTCCTTTAACTACGTGTTTTGTGCCCCAGTGACCTCTTTGATTTTTAAACAAATGACCGCCTCCGCCAATAGATTTTCAAGAGAAAGTTCTTGTTATTTTCTTTTTTCTAATTTATACACATAATATATAGAAATACCGAAAATCAATCAACAATTTCATGAGCGAAATATCAGTCCGCTAGTCTTTCACTAAACAGAAAAGACCAAAGCCTAAACAAAACAAGAAAATAAATACACTACGACATTTAACATAAAGTCATCATTAAAGTAAGGGTCAGCGCCTTTGAACGTCAATGCAAATCACTGGGGGTTTAACCGTTTAAAGAGAAAACACGCGTAATCAGAATTAAACACTCAATATAAAGGGTAATTAACAGTACAAATTTACATTCATTTTATATGGTTAAATAACACTTTGTCAACATAACATAAACTTATTGAGTCTTAAAGAAAGAAAATAAGTACAAGTATTAGAAAATCTGTTCTTGTTAATATGATTTCATAACTTAGCAATATATAGTACAATGGAGAGTATTGCAAAGAATGATGCTACATGATGAAACCTGTTGTTTTAATATTTGTTCACACTTCTTTAACTCGAAATGTTATACTGGACCCATTTATATATAAGCAACACATTGTGACATTTGCATGATCGCATTTTTTGGAAACATCATCGACAGCGGAAACCTTTAAATCGCAAAAGCTATAGTATTTGTTTAATTGCTATTCAAGCTTGCCACGTGTTGATCATCTTAGCAACAATCTGATTTTCCTTAATTGCGATTATTGTTATAGAGTAGGAACCGTTGTTTTGCCGTTTTGTAAATATGCTCTTTTATTCAATTCACTTCAAGCTATAAATAGCGGTCACTATAATTGACCTTTCCGGTTAGCGCAACTGAAACATATCGAAAAGAACACGAAATACAGACAATTAGAGTTCATGTACATTAAACACTTAAAAAATATCTTTAATAACTTGATGACGATTGATATGTATTAACCATAAAATGTATACGTAATGGAATATAATATATAAGCAGCGTTTTTTTTCACACATTAATCAGACATATATTGATTTTGTCTGCAACTACACTCGTTGCATATTCAATGTTGTGCCAGAGATTTTATTATGCACATGCGATTGATTTGGCGCGACAAACCGTGTGATTATAGAAGTCATTCACTGTGTCTGCATTTGTTACGATTTCATGACATGAACGAGGCTCATTTCCATGGTCTTTCTTTCGCTCTTTGGCAACGGTAACACCAAATGATAGGTCAGACGATATTTATTAAAACGTCGTCATGCTTGTTTTACGCTGTTGTCAGAACATTGAAAGAATTTGTCATTAGAATATTAAACCAAGTGGTTTGCAATTAAAATATCTGAACGCACGATCGATAGGCAAGCGGACATCTAAAAAGCTGCATAGCTACTAAAGCAATACATTGAAAGACTAAATTATAAACACAACAATTTTGTTACAATGTTCATTTAAATAACAAATAGCTCTTCAGTGTACAACAAAAAAAAAGTTAAAGCTAATCAACACATTAGATATTGAGTTCCAATGTTCAATCCATCGTCATCTGCAAAAGATGATTAACACTTGTATAAATAAGACCTACAGTCAGTAGGCCAGTTGAAATCCTATACATGCTATACATTACATATGTACCAACTTATTAAATGGACTACAACGTACATATAAATAAAATTATTGTAACTGTGGTCTGATAAATTTGATTTTTCTACTTAATCCAATATGAGATTTAAAAAAATAATATATCGAGCAGTTTCAAAGTTTAAACTCGTATAAACAAGAAAACACATACAGCAGGACACGTTGATAGTGATATGAAGATTTCAGTAGCCCCGTCGTTTGATCATGGCGTAATGCGTAAGGCTTAGTCCCTTTTCAGAATGTCTGTTTCCCCTCTCCAGTGTACCGGTTACACAATATCCGAGCTGAAAGTCAGCGCTGTCGACATTCGATGTAAGGTTCATTCGAAAATCAGCGTTCGTTTTGTCCTTAATTTTTCCAGATATTATGACATCACCGTTCTTTGTGCAATGGACCTTTCCTTTAACCTCATGTTTTTGTGATCCGGTGACTTCGGTGATTTTTACACGTGATCGACTCCACCAATAGGTTTTCAACAGCCAGTATGACGTCAAAGCTGGTTGTGCCCAACCTGCAGTTGTTAACCAATAATGGAAGTCGTTCAAAGTAGGAGAATAAAACTGTGCTATATGGAATCTGAATTAAATGTATCCGGCATAAGTAAATCATGTTTATGTTATTAATAATGTTTTTTTCATAGTAATTATATTATATGTGAACATTAGTATCGCAATGGCCTTGTCAAAACAGTTTTTCAAGTAATTCGTTACGTATTCTACTTAAATAAAACAATGAGCACATATATTTTCAAACTCAAAATAATCAGCATACCTTCGTAAGGAAAAAGGTTAATTCTAGTGGGAATTCCTTCGTGGTTGAAAAACTTTTTGCAACATTTTCCACGTGTTTCGTAGTAGAACAGTTGAACCATTATTGGGTATCTGTTGCATATAAAGCAGAATGTATTTTACACGACAAAAACCTTTGAAATTATTACTTGAAGAAGATAAAAGAGGACAAAGATGATATGTGTTGTGACTTCTTCCTGGGGCCAATAATTTACAAGTTCCAATACATATCATTGGGGTAATAAATAACCAAAGTCATGCGAACATGGGAAAATTGGCATATAATGCGTTACCCGGTCCAGTTGTCGCATTTGCTAACAGGAATGCTCAAATGAAGCATTGAGACATCAATACTGTTGGGATGCGTACGAAACATTGTTGACAGCTTATTTTGCGGAAGATCTTTATAAATTAAATTATATCCACAGTAGAAGTTGATAGAGTATGCAATTAAGTCGAGTTCTTAATAAAATGCAACTACAATTCCAATATCAATTAATTTTAAAAGAGACCTTTTAAATTTTATCTTGCGCTTTATCAACACTTTAGGGTCTATGATCAATAATACAATATAGTTAAAGCGAAAATAATTATGAACATATTACATATAAAACCAAAAACTATTTAAAGGTTTAGTTTGTTATGATGTTCTCAACAGATACTTAATTACACAAAATAGAATGAACGTTTTTATCGGTTTAGTTTACTTAATGCTTGTTACCTGTTTTCTGGTCCAACTTTAATTCAACAAAAAATAATTAAGTCCGGTTACACTGTATTGTCCCTTCCTTGTAAATAAATAAAACTGATTAGTAAATATATTTCAATAGTCTTAAAATGTAAATTATCTTTCAACGGACAGACTGTCAAACAGGCTCAACTAGTGTCTCCAACCTTTGTCATTAAACTTACGCTTTCATTTTCTTTAAAACCAATGCTATATTTCACAGACACAGTAGTATAAAAGCAGCTATGCATATGAAGTCACCTAGCAATATCCACTCTCCAAACAAGCCACCTGATGAACGTAGCGGTTACATGCCATCACTGTTTCACGGCCGATACAAATACCAGCTAGTTTGGAGTGGCGACTTTCTTTTTCCGAAGACTGCTCATCTATCAGCTGAGAAAATAAGGTCAATGATCAATAGTATTACTGTTTCAGCGACACAAAACATAATAACTAGTATGTCTTGAAACATTCCTCTCTCCTCGCCCTGTTAACGGATCAATACAGGTCTGTCAGATTGTATTTGGAGGCCTGCAAACAGTCGAAACTCTCTCGGTCTCTTATCCCTCTTATTTATCTCGAATAAGGCAGTAATCTGGGAAAAGCAGTCAGGCAGTTAAGACAGTGTGAAACTCGATGCTGCCGAGGTTAATTGTATGAGTATCATGTTTTCTGACAGTTTTCCCAAGTGCAACATCAACTGAAATGGGGCAGCGAACATAACATTGGAATGTTTGATTAAACAACTGATGCGTTGTTTGCGCAGTTGATTCCACGTGACTGTTGAATAATTTCGTGATAGTTTGTTGATGTCGCTTTTAATTTTAATGTTTCGACCCGCTGTTCATGTAGTTTGTTTTCTAGCCCACTTACCTATGTGAGTTATTTTATTGAAGATTCAGCCGAAGTTTCAGTTCTCTGAATAAGATTAATAAATATCGAACCGACACACAAATGGCACAATATAACAATCCGTCTTATATGTATTATATAAAAATCTTAACGTTTTTACTTTACTAAATATAATGTTGTTCATGTACACATTGACTAATGAACAATTGATAACGCGTTATTTGAAACAAAGTGTATGTCTAGGCAAATCCTAAAGAAATGATATGCAATAATTCTTCATCATTTGTTCGTTATCTGGAAACAGTCCGTCATTCCGTCTGGCATTTCCCATCCAAGATCGGCGTCACGGTGCCAAACAATATCATATTGGCCCTTTTATCATTTTGCCCATTGAGTAAGTAACCACAATTTTAAAGATGGCGCAGTAATGGTATAACTCCTCCATGTGTAGAATATGCAAATTCATAGAATATCTCTTCAATAATAAATTAAAGAAATACGCATATTATACGAAAGCACAATGGTTTCTTTTGAGCGCAGTATATTTATGTATAAAGGTATCTAAATTGCGTTAATTTATATAAAACACGTTATAATTCTTATACGTCGAGAACACTTTCGAAAAGAATAATTGATAAGAATCTTACACTTGTTACAAAAGTCGTTTCATTTATTACTTGATTTTAACAAAACAAACTGTCGTTCAATGATGATAATTATTGTTTCAAAGAACCGAAGGCAACCGAGCGGTATTGTTATGTGTTTATTTCATTGATTTTCTTCTTTTCAAACTATTATGTTTCTATACTTTTCCTGTAAACGTTAATCAATTATTTACCGCTAAAATAACCATTATACACGCACGACTAAGGTTGGGACACGATCGACTAGTAATAAATGTATGGCGTTTGATGTATACCGTGATTAATCCTATTGACAATTAATTGATGCCTTAATCAGAAGCGGAACATTATAAAAATGAATGTAAACTTTCCAAAATCGTGGAAAAAAATCAATGTCGGACTGATACCCGCATCTTATTTTTTTATTGCTTTTCATATACTTATGTTAGAAGTTTTTACTCGAAATAACTCGCAATGAATTCCGCATTGATACGAATGTATTGGAGAACTGTTTCATTAGAGGTCAAGAGTTTATTTTATTTGTTTGGTTTGAAGTCATTAGCGCAGGCGACATAAACATTGATTTGGGTTTTTTCAAATAGTTGACACTTACATCTTGTATGAGTAAAAAAAGGCATTTTATGGTATTTATGGTATCAGAATGGCTTACACGGCTAAAAGCTTACAACAAGACATATACGGAATGAAAAGTGTATTTTAGTAGCATCTGTAGCAATTATATGTCAGACTAATCTACCAGTTTGTAGAGTTTATAAAAACACCATAAACATCAGCTGTACATATTTTGTTTGGTTTATGTGCCATGATGTCCTGTTTTAGTCCGTCTCTGTAAAATGATTCTCTTTGAAATATTCTTCATTAAGCTCATGTGGTCCATGAATTGTAAATGGTATCTGAGCATTCCTCTATTTTAGAACTCCATATAACAGAAACTGCATACACAGATGCATTTATTATCGCCATCTGAGACCCGCTTCATCTGAAAAAAAACGGTAAAAATGCCTGAACTAATTTTCATATCATAATAAGATCGACATGTCATTAAATACCTTACATAGGAAATTACCGGAAAGGGCTGATACACATTCTACTATTCTCGTATAAAAGGCAACCCCAAACCATCCTCTTGAAAAAAGTGGATTGATTCAGTTAGTCGACCTGTTTTTGTAGAGCATATATAAGTAACGTGATTAAGAAAAATATTATGCTATACAAATGTAATATTGATATAAACACATAAACGTTATTTAAAAAGGTAGTAAATTCATGCCAATTCTTTTAAAGCAGGTATAATCTATTTGTCATTTGAAAGTCAGGTCCCATAATGTGCTTAAAATAGATTCAGTTCTAAAAAGAGCGCTAAACCACGGTATTTTTTATCATTAATAATTGTTTAGAGATAAAACCGCGTCGATAAAATAAAGTAATCGTGAGTTTGTAAGATTTTACTAAACACGTGAGCAGCTACCGTGTATTATATGAGACAATGCGTACATGCGTTTTCTCGAACCCCGTTAGTGGACGACAGATTGGTGGACGGATTTTTATCAATAACTTTTTTATCCCGACGTATACGATGTTGATAAAAAAAACGAGGGAAGCACAAACACAGTAGAGCCAAAAGGGCGTATTCATTTTAAAAAGGTATAAGCATAAAGTGGCGTCCCGGTTGCAAATATCCGCTACTCATTTCACGAAAACGACGCAGTCTTGGAAATAAGTTCCAACTAACCTCACTTTAACCAAGAAAGTTCCAGTTCACGCATGCCCCCCTGATGAAGTAATCAACAACAGATTCAACAAGAAATTGAACTTCGAGTTTACATTTATCGCATCAGCATACTGACAATAATTGCAAAGCTTTCGAACGCCCATCTTGCGATATAAAGTGGTTCATTAGGAATGGTCACATTATCGGTTTTTAATCTGTTGACTTCCTAGGAATTCGACTTTGCAAATCACTGTTGATAAACGCATTTTGTTCTATTCTTTGAAACAAAGTTTTAATCTTGTCGACTTCTTTTTATTGACATTTAAACAATTAATTAAATGCGTCGCCATTGTGTTGTCATATTGACTGATTGAACATAATATTTACAATGCGTGTAAACGCCCGGAATCGCAGGTCTGACCTTCGTTGAAAAAAAAGAATTGTGCGTGAAGGGATATCGTCCCGTTCTTCAGACAGGCAGTACCCGAAGCCTTCAATGTATTTTGATGACAAGAACAACAAAATGGTGTTCATAATAATGGCATCCATTCGTGTTAACTCAAAACAAAGATATTGAACGGCGAAGCATGCGGTTTTGAATCCGTATTTTGATCATTTTCAGTAATATGGAAAAACAAATGCATTAATAATTATTTTATCGAACGGCTACTTAGTTCAGACGTTTATAAATGAACTACATGTATCGTTATGCTATTAAACATCGTTTTGTTGAATATGGTGATGTATTAGAAGCTGTAAAGTCAGTTTCTTATATATGCCTGTTCAAGTAATATTTTCTATATTAACGTTACAAATGTATGATAGCGTGAACGGATCACACGCGCCTGCGTCTAACAACGACCATTAGACGTGATAATGATGACCCAACATAATGATGTGAATAGCACACAAGCACACGTGTAAATAAGAATAAACCTCATAGCATTGCGTGCATTTTTAATTTGAAAAAGGTGAATGTCAATTCAATTTAAATACTCAATGGTATAATATTATCAAGAGAAACATGTTAATAACTTTCTGAAGTAAGTTTTGTTTTATGCTATCCAATTTAAACAATTATGAACATCGTACATTATATTTATTTTCAAAAAAATATCGAGTATATGTATCGTTGACTCTACAATATGGGGAACGTAATGCGTCCAAAACTGTAAATCATTGGTATACACACGGTACAAATGAAGACACACGATTTTGTAATAAAGACATGTATATAATAAAGTCAATTTGCTCTTGACTTAATACCTTGATGACGCTGATATATGTATTATAGTATCCAGATTATGCAAATTATGTAATTCTAAGAATAGCATAATCATAATTATCACCTCACCTCTATAAATTTTATTTTATCGGTGTTCGGTTATGTCTATCCTAATCTATATTCGCGGTTATATCATCATACCTTGCTATCATTAAGAAAACATTATTAACAATAACATACAATACTAAACATATCGATGAATACGAGCTTATAATAGTGTTGGCTAAAGAGTACCATTTTTTATACGAAACTCAAGTTCGATACTCAGAAAGCAGACATGAGAAAAGGCATCTTAACTGCGAACTCGTGTTGTCAAAAGTATTATTATAGTATTGTCCAAGCAAAATAATTGAAGATATATTTGATGAAAGATTTATACAAAACCATTTCAGTGTTTAATATCGCTTATTCACTATATCTTAAAGTTGAATATTGGTCGTAGTAGTAATTATGGTGCTAATATTGCCAACTAGGTGGAAACATTTTTCTAGTTGAATACGATGATAATGAAATTTCCGTTTACGAAACAGTACTTAAAGCCTAACAAATCTCTTCAAGTTGACATCAGTGCTCGAAAAAAAATAAACAAGCGATGGTAATGCAGTCGTCATGGAAATCCAATTTCTCAGCTGAAGCACTTGTATAGCGTTAAGTTGTTCAAATCAATTCAGATGTGTTATATGTGTTGAATGTCAATTGAAATTGAGCTTCGCTTAAGTACAAACGTCGCTGACAGTTTTTAAAATGAATAATGCGTTAAGTTTTGTTGCTTTATTGTTGTTGTTTTAAACAAAAACAAAAATTATAAATGTTAATTTTCCAATACCTCCAGTTAAAACGATTTTTTGAGTTTACATCAACTGTGAAACAGAGTAGAATGCTGTTGCATAGTACATGATAAAAAAATTAATAAATGATTTAAATTTTGAGAAACATCTATTATAAAACAAGGACTTAGTTACGACCTTCAATAGAAGTAACACAATTATAAATAAATTAAAACCAAATTCACTGATCAAACTCTTTTTTTGTATTTATGAATATTCTTTCTGAATAATAACTCGTTTCTTGGCTTTGGATACTCTGGATCATTAGCATTGATCATTAGCAATAAAAGCCATATTAATACTCAAAATCAACAAAATTTGTTTGAATCGTAAAATAATGATAGCCCATGAAAAAAATCAGTGTTCCTTATATTTTTGGTGAGACAATATATTTTATGAAATTTCCCGCGACAATATCGACATTTACGAGCAGCGTCGGATTTGGGCAGAGTCTGAAGCACGACGTAGTGCTCATGAGCTTCTCAAGCCAATATCGCGTTCGATCGTAAATCGTTCGGATATCGTCTCGGGATATTTGAATATATTGTCACACAAAAAATATAAAAGAGCTACAATGGGCACTGATTGTTTCATGTTTTAACTTATTTTTTCGAAATATTTTACGACATAGTCGTTGATTGTGAGTGTAAATGGGCTTTTAAAATTGCCTTTAAGTAGTTGGTTCTTATGTGATATGTGTTGCCTATCGGCGTCCTATGATTCGACCACATACCTTCTCATGTAATACGTAACATCATCTTATTATGAAATCGTATATGATGTTTACACAATTTTATTTGTATAAAATATGCCAACTGATAGGAATATTAGTTTTACATTATCTTGTTCTTCTCACAGATATATAAATACGATAATATGCGATAAGAAATTAAAAGTAAGTGAAATTGAAAACAAGGTAAACGACGTTTCTAAAAGTATGTGATTTAATGCAATAATCTATGGCATGCAATGTTCATACTTCACATTCAATTCAATTTATTAAAATAATGTTTTTAAAAAAAGTTAGTAATGCGTTTATGAACATAGTTTTAGTACACAATTTTGAAACCGGAGTTCAGATTTAGATTCGAAGACACGAATATTAACGGTGTCATAGCATAGGCATGTTTTATACAGTAACCGGACTGAAGTGCACAATGTTTCAAAAGAGAAGTCCGTTAACGATTTGAGTAATTTCGATATTTAGGTGTTTTACGATAAAATCGTGCCACGAATGTGTTCGTATGTATACAATGAATTATGTAATACAGATCCCCCGTGTGCGTTATGTGCACGTGTATATGACTTGTGATGAGATACACAAGAAGATACAAGTATGCTTCAAGAACTATTGCATCTTGTTCAAACGCATTCATTATCCTGTAATTTAAAGAACGCGTCTTAAATAACCAGCAAGTGTCTTAAAGATTGCAACTAGGAATCTGGCATCCCCTGTTAACGACTGGTTTTCTTCTTAACTTTGTTATATTCTAACAACTCTTTCTTTCGGTTGTAATGAAGAAATAAGAAACGCTTACAGCTGCTTTATAATATTCGAGCTAAAATAAACATTTGCATTCATATGAAGCTAACCTGTAAATAGTTGGGGTATGCTAAAAATAAAAGTATGCTAACAAACAAACATATGTTCATTTTTTACTTCGAGAAAGCGCTCATTGATTTCACAATTTTAGTAGTGTACACATATTACGAGATTCTTTAGGCCTTTTTACGTGTAGGACATACAACCGAGCATCTTACACTGACTTTAACAAGGTTTAATTTCTCATCAATAATGGATCGGGAAAAAAGAAAGATAATTGTGTTAAGTGGGAATATGTTTTATTTTATAAAATATAGTTACATGACTTTTGCTGTGAAAATTAGAAACCATAGTAGCATTTTATATTTTCTGTAATATTTGGTAATAAAATATAAGCGGAATATGTAGCATTTGTTTGGTGCGTTATTTTCGACAGGGGCGGCAACTGCTGTATTTCATGGATTATTCTTTAACCCAGTTATTATCCTACCAAAATACAAGTCGTTATGTTTGAATGTCGAAATCACTATAATTTTAAACAAAAATCACGATGAAACCGATGTTTATTTGAGCGTGTACTGAACATGTTTTCATATATTTAAAAGTTAAATCCCATACTGACCCTATTAGCATTGAATAGTCTTGTACAAACGATTTAAACACTTCTTTTTTAAAAATAATTCTTGTCATTAAATAGTTATATGGACACGATTTACCCCATGGAATAACAGCTAAGTTACTGTCGAAGAAGATGCATAGCAGTTATCTCAAGTTCAATGCCTACCACCTTTCTATTTCTTGGTAGTATATGATATTTTCAGCTAATTACATGCCTATCATTATTGCTCATTGAATGGTATGATTATTTTATTATGTAAAAGAGAGCACGTGCCATTTAAATCAAATGTAAGCGCTTAATTGTCACCTACAAGAAAAGTGCATCATGTTATGTTCATGAGTTCAGAAAAAGGAAAGTCCAAAATCTGACATGCGTGCACTTGTATTTATTTAAAGACTCAAAGGATTTATGTTTCAATATAAGGATTGTAGTGTGTACGCTATCAACATTTGGTAAGACCACTGTTACTACGCCATTTGTTTTGCAATACATTGATGAGTTGTCAGCAGACGAAGTTGAACACTATGTGAGGTCAGAAAGAATCGATGAAATAATCAAAGAAAGGGTTCGTAATATTGTGTTTCGCCAGTAAATTGTTGATGAAGAAGAAGGTGGTGAAGGTGATCATGATGGGAGCGATAGTGCGGATTAGGCTTCGAACATTTATGACGATATGAAACAAGTAGAAAACTTAAGGGCTGACTGGTGTGGCTGCAGACACGACTATGCACAGAAACTAAATGCTGGGACAATGTGAAAAAAACTCAAATACAAGAATGCAATTATGAACCAACGAGCTCACTTGAAATCCAGGAACAACAATATCAAAGACTTCGATTTGTTTTCAAGATACGCATATTCAAATAAAGTATCATCGTAAGTGTGTACCTAATGAGGCATTTAGAGTGTTCTGTTGTAAAAGTTTGACTTGGTGATCTTATTGTTAACGTCGTTTTGCACACACTCTAATATTGTTTAGATATTTTGAAGAAAAACTATTCAAACAATTCGAACAAAGTTTCGAACAGATCGGAACAAAGCGATGGATTCTAAGTAGTAACAAGTATTTCTTAGTTTCGACACGTATGACGTGATATTGACCGCACATGAACTAATTCGAACTTGACAAAAATATTGACAAAAAAGAAAATATCTGACCAAATTTCATTAACATAAAGAAGTGAAACTCCAGCTGCTGGAGCAGTATTGAATTTTCATTAAAAACAATTAGTTGGTCCTTTATTTAAGGCAAGTGACCGATTGCCCAAACAGTACAAAACAGCACAATACAGCACAATACAAACCAACATAAACACAAAATATGAATAAAGCTGGGGTCACCGCCTTGGAACGGTCAATGCAAAGCAAGACAAGCATGTGTCGTGCAGAGACTTTTCTCGAATTTTTTTTTTGGTAACATGGTTTTTCTCCGAATGAATCCGATTTCAAACTTCGTACGCAGATTTTCTATGACCAAGTATCATAACTTAGCTAAATATGTGACAAATAAGTAGGTAACAAAAACCGTTGACGACGTAGAACACACGTCGACAGTCGCCAGAAATAGCTCACATTTAGCACTTCAAGCTTTGTTTAAGTGAACACCATAGTTGTTAGGGCTGTCACGATTCACCGGTATACCGGTATATCGCGGTGCATGTCGTGAAAAAAATCGCACCGCGGTACAGCGTTGCGCACCGGTTTTTTAATATTATATGAGCACAGATATAAATACATAACATAATTATTTTGATATAGATATCGTTTTGAAAACTGTAGAAGTGATTCAAAAGGGCTTAATAAATAATCCGTTAATATCCAGGTCAAGCAAGCGCTTCCACTTGTAGATGTTTTACTTTCACGTTTAAAATACGGCGATGTATGGGTCCAAACCTTTTTGGAATTTGGGACCGATTTCCTTTGCAAATAAGTTCATAATTATCAAAAAGATGTTTATTCTATTTCTTATTTTCTTTCTTTAGTATATCGATCGTTCAAAGCATGGCACTTCCGAATCATGTTATCTTAAGATTCTGAATAAGTCGAGGAAAAGTCAGAACGCTACGGATTTTCAATACTGGGCCCGCTGACTCCGCATTTTAAACATGTCCTTTAAGCGTTCGATTTACACAGATCGTAGTCACATCTATTGTAAACAACATGGCGGACATAAAAGACGCGAATAACAATAACAATGAGTTTAAAATTGTAAAAAACAAGAAAGCAAAAAGTGACATTTGGAAACATTTTGGCCTGAAACTCAATACAAAGATAAATCAATTAGTTGATAATGTTGCCGTCTGTAGCCACTGCAATCTGGACGTTAAAATGAGTGGTGGAGGTACCTCAAATCTGAGAACCCACATCGATCGCCGTCATCCGAATCTCAGCAGGGCTACTAAATCCAGTACGTCAAAGGCAACAGATGAAGAGGATGAGACAAAACATGTGGTTAAAAAGCAAAAAACCCTTGATGGTATGTTTGGTTCTAAATATCCCTTTAATTCCGACAGAGCCATGTGCATCACTAGATCTATTGGCAAATATATAATTGATGACATACGACCAGTATCTGTTGTCGAAGGAACAGGGTTCAAAAAGATGATTATGACTTTGGATCCTCGGTACACAATCCCAGGTCGAACATACTTTTCCCAAACATTGATTCCAAATATGTATCAAGAGACAGCAGTCCGAGTTAAGTCTAGTCTCTCCAATGCCAAGACAGTTGCATTAACCACAGATGGATGGACCAGCCGAGCTCATATGTCATATATCACCGTCACATCTGCCCACATTACACCAGAGTGGAAACTTGAGAACTTTGTTCTTCAAACACGCAGTATGCCAGAGAGCCACACTGGTCTAAACATTGCAAATGTTGTGAGAGATGCCATATCAGAGTGGTGCATCACTACCCCCAACCCCCCACTAGTTTCTGACAATGCAGCAAATATGACAGTTGCGGCTAGGGAACTTGGCAGCCAACCACACATTGGTTGCTTCGCTCATACACTCAATCTTGGTGCGCAGAAAGCCCTGAAGATTACTTCCGTCTCAAGGATACTAGGGCGTGTTCGGAAACTTGTCGGGTATTTTCACCGTAGTACTACAGCAGCAGCAGTACTGTCAGCAAAAACCAATCTTTTAGGTATGAAAAACTTAAAGTTGACCTGCGATGTTCCTACACGCTGGAACTCTGCCGCTGACATGTTGGAACGGTACCTCAAGTTGCAGCCTGCTGTTTATGCAACACTTTTGTCACCAGAAATAAGTCGCCACATAGACCATGAGACAAGCATGTTGAATGAAGCAGACACAAAACTGGCAGAGGACATAGTGAAATGCCTGTATCCGTTGAAGGCAATAACAGAAGCAGTCTGCACAGAGAGTATGCCAACAGTTTCAGCTATCATTCCGCTCATACAGAAAGTCCAACAGAATATGGCATTGATAGGCACAGACTCCCCTATGTCACGATCTATCAAGGAGGCCGTCCTAAGTGACTTGAACACTAGGTACCATAAAATGAAAACAACTTTATACTATATTTAAACCATTTTTATGTTAATTTCAAAATAATTTGGTTATTGCTTTACAATTAACAATTATCAAATTTTTATTTTGTGATAAATTAATAGAATGTAAACTGAAAAACTATAAATAAAAATTGATCAAATTAGTTATCAGTAAAAAGAGAATGATAATTTTAAAACATGTCTGCATGAATTGTGAGCAACCAGAAAAGTATTGTTATCATTCTGCAGGTACACCAGTGAGGAGCTTCAGAATTTCCTGTCTGAGTGCACTCTTCTGGATCCACGTTTCAAGACCACTTACTTGACACCAGAGGCTATGGAGAACACCTACCATCGCTTGGCGCTGTTGTTACAATCTGGGGATGGAAAGGTAGGGGTTACAAAGCTACAAAACAAAACATACTGCATTACTGCTTCTGCTATTACTATTTCGCATGATAAATAGTGAAAATAATAATGCCGGATAAATGATAATATTGATTATAATATTAGAACACATTTTATAAAGGGAAGTCAGTATTAAGTAAAGTGATAAAACAGAGCAAAATATTTTTATCAGCATTGATGCATCAAAGAAATGTATACAACAAAAAGCTCTAGCAATGAAAAGAAAATCCGATTGTTTCAGGTACACGTTCAAGCTGACACCCAGGCTCCTACCCCTGGACAACATATTCCTCCACATCCTGTGCTTCCCGAGAGGCCAAATACCAGCCAATCACCATCTCCTACTGAGACATCTGATGAAGGTATAAACAACAAGTGCACTATGCAGCAGTTACAGTAAAATGTCAAATGTACTTTATTCAACCCAAAAATTTAAGGTGATTTTTTTATATATTAACCTGTTAACTTATGCCTGCTTTTATAAAGTAAAAAAAATGTTGCAAATCATACTTTATAATTTTAAGAACTGGTATATATTTGTTTATTATAACATTTCATATTTCAGAGAATGCAGCCAAATGTCAGCGGTCCTCAGACTCCTCAAAGAAAGTTGGTCTTGCAGCTATATTTGACTTTGAGAATGTTGAAGAGGCCACAGCCGCCAAGCCCATGTCCTTGCAGGAGAAAATCGAAGAAGAAATAAAACAATATAAGCTAATGAATCAGATAAGCATAGAAAGCAACGCATTAGACTGGTGGAAGAAAAACTGTATCCAGTTCCCATTACTTGCCTCTGTCGCAAAACAACGCCTGTGCATACCAGCAACATCTGTGCCAGCTGAACGCGTGTTCAGCTCAGCCGGTGATATTGTAACTGCCCAAAGGGCGTCCTTGGCTCCAGAATTGGTTGACATGCTGTTATTTTGTAAAAAGAACTGTGATTTGTGATAATTTCTGTCCATTTTCTTAGGTTATGTGATGATAACATATGGACAGTTTAAAGTTAAATCATCATTGTTCTTCATTATAATTTATAGCGTTATCTTAACATTCTAGTCATAAAAATGTGTTTTCAAAAGAGTGTTTTTTCGATAGAGAGTATGACTACTTCTATCAAGTTTATTACAGTTTCTTTTACAGTTTTATTGTTTTCTGATTATTGAGTTTAATAAAGTTTGTAAAACTTGTTATTCTGCTGTTTTCTTCACAGATACATATTCTGTAAAATACCGCGGTACGTACCGCGATACAGTGTTGCCGTACCACGATATACCGCGGTACGCTCACGGCGTATCGTGACAGCCCTACTTTTACTATAAAAAAAAGTACAGCCACAGTTTACCATGTAATTTAAATTCACTGGTAAGTATGTGAAAATGTAAAATAATAACTATAAATACAATTTTTTTTAACTCCGGCTGCATTCTCAGTTGGAAAACTTTATACAATACAATAAATTGTAATTTATGAGAGTATTGGCCAATAACAGTTGGAAATCTTGAACAGGTCTCGCCAAACGCATGTAAAGTCTAGCCTACACTTTTTTTAACATAAACTAAATGACAAGGCTATGAGATATGTGCACAAAACCTCAAAAGGATCAAGTGAACACTTTCTTAATTGCCTCACTGCTGTTCTCAGATTACTGCCTGATTGAGTATACATTATAGAGAAGAGTTCGAAATTGTTCCTTCATTAGCAGGCCACAGAATACAGTCTGACAGGCCTGTATTGATCGGATACCATGCTGAGTAGAGAGAAGCGTTCCAAGATATACGAGTTTTTATATTCTGTGTCGCTGAAACTGTAATGATGTTGATACGTAAATTATTTTACTGGCTGGATGATGAATATTCTTCGGAGAAGGAAACTTGACGACATCTGTATTTAACGCAAAATGTCGAAGCCATTTTCCGTTACGCTCATCAGGTTGAATGTGCAGATGTAGAAAGTTGACAGTGTGCACAATACAGTTATACCTAAAATGTTCCCCGTTTAACGATTAAATCGTGACAGGTCTATGCCGTAGTATAGTGGTTAGGTACAGTTCGTAAAATTATGCTTCATCTTGGGAAATTGTAATATTAAAATAGATATGCTTTATTTTCCTGAAAATTGAGATTGAAAGATTTAAGAGATCTGTAGATAATCTTTTAAGAAATTAAAGTGATATTATGGGCATCCAGCAGTTTATGGGTGTCTATCGCAACCGTTGTTTATTTTTGGTGTTTTCACTTCATATACACTTATATTTGTTAATGCAGCATAACCATACTAAAACAATATCCCGGAAAGAGAAAACTAATGCATTTTAATATCAACCGTTCTTTCGTTTGACAACTGATCATGCATGTACGATGGGATACTAAATTTAGTTTTAGTGCAGATTCGTTCATACGACACAATGACACAATTTTGTTTTACGGATCATTTCGGCTTAGACTCGGACTGGGTGAGTCATGTAAGATATCGAATATAAAATATATTTTTATAAACAACTGGTAGCAAGATTTGTTGCAGATAATTGATCAGTAACCACATTTTAACTAACTCTTTTGACCTGTTAATTCTTATCAGCTCAATTCAACAGTGGCAAATGCCCATAATATCACTTTAAACAATGCTTTTTTAAGTACTATAGTATGCCTATGTAAAAACAAGCTATAAGGTTAGCTCCATTTATGGAGCTATTAAGTTTACGCTCCTGGCAGGCGTGGGTTTGGGCCTAAATATGCGTGCTGTAGTTTTCAACATGGCATAACATATTTGCAGCACATACATTTTAGTGGTAATGCCTTAAAATGCCGATCTACTATCAATTGCGAACAAATATCGTTTGCCTAGTACATTAAGCATCACATTTCAATCAGGCAATTGTTTTTTAAAATATCAAATTTTGCTGTCATGTGGTATTATATTTATACCTTAATTTAAGAAGTACATGTTTCTCATATGACCGTAAGGAATACCCAAAGAATGAGATTATTTAATGAGTAGGCAGATAAGCTTTTACCTTTGGTGCGATTTTGCAAGCTCATATAACCGCTGAATAAAAGTACTTGAAACCCCAGAGATATCTTCACGGTTAAATGCTTGGTCATATGACAATGACCTTAAGTCTGACATGCAGTTTAAGCGGATTGAAGCTAAACTATTGCCGTTTTTGTCTCAACAAACTAATGATAATGTTACTTGTGTTCAAGTTATATATCTCCACAAACAATGTAAAGCCTTATTTTATCCCTAGCTGTGAGAGATTAAATTTAAGTATAGCCTTATGTGAATTGTTTTTCTAGCATGGCATGCTATCAGTCACGAAATCTTTTCTGGTGATTGCTTTTATAGTTTTCGAAATGCGTTTCTGTTTGGAAAATACTGCGCCTCCATTTCAAGTACCAAAATGAAACAGAAATCTTATTGAAGTTTCTTAAACGGTTAAAGTTTAACCATGGCTAGTTAAATTCGGCTATCGTCTTACTTTCAATTCAAATTCATATTAACTAGGATCATCGTCGCAATAGTCAATTGTAATTTTATTTGAGTGACTACTATGTTTATAGTGCTTTATTTAAATATTTAACTAATCACTTTACAGCAGACGGCGCAGACGGTTTATTGCAAAAGGAGGTGAAAAGCATATAGAAGAATGACCAAGTTTGCACTGAATCGAATAATCCTGGATTGTCGAACTGATAGTTTTTGCACGGGCAAGCCATTTTATGGTTACTCATGCATGGATTATTGACACCACATTAGGTTTTTATTCTTATTCTTATTATTTATATGTAAGGTACCTATGTAAGATAAATTTATATGAAATAAACATGTTGAACCAAAATAAAAAAAAATCTTATATATACGTTATGGAAACTCTTCGTATAATTTGAAGTATGTCTAACATCCTTTAAAATCTTATAATTAGGCATACTTATAACCAAAATAGTTACAATGTACATTTCATGCATTTAACATATTTTGAAAGTAAAATGTTATGTATTAAAGAGAAAATTGTTGCATATGTTGTTATCATCAATGAATAGATACCTGAATTAAATGCAAAACTGATATAGATTAAAATAAAACATATTTGGACAGCTCATTTGTATGTATATTGGAAAACCTGTCACTAAATGTTTCTTTTCTAGTTTTATATAATATTTCCAGAACAAATGTTAATTAATATGTTTTACAGAAAAATTGATTGAAGCTTGTTTCCAGTGTTATATAAATGAAATAATATTTTAAAACGATGCTTGCGTAATAGGTAGTTGTGAATTTGCCCACGACTGCATATTAGAAAAAATAGAGCTTAGATGTTTATGTTATTTGTTTTTCTTACTCGTAAAGATAGTCAATTCTCAAGTGGTTATGCAGCTTGTTTAACATATCGGCTTGCCATTATATTGTGCTTGCCTGAATCAATATCGCATTAAGGACCCTTAAGCTTTTACTCTTGCCCTTGTGCGAAAGATATTAAACGGACATAAGCCTTCTCATTTCAGGAATGCAGTAACAGGTAATGTATTTGTTTGTAATTATAAGGCTATAACATAGACTATACAATTTGTATTGTAGCTGAATTAAGCAATGTTCAAACAAAACATTTCAACATAGGTCATAATTTGTTGAGAACCGTTTTTTTATCTGTGTAACTATTGAGTTTGTCTGCGGACTTGGCTTTTGAAATGATTGATATATAGAATAGTAAGTGTTTTATTGAATATCGCATTTCTTTGAAAAGTATTACACGACCTTTGAAATTGGCTAGTTTTAGTGCGACAGTAAATTCATGTAAATTCATGTTATTGTATCTCAAGGGTAACGTATCAATAAGCGTTGCATCTATTTAAAAGCGGTATATCTGTCAGGAATATATATCTGCAGAAACTTGATTTAAACTAGAAAAACAAATATATATTTCGACTCTGTTTAAATTACACTTCATTGAATTTGAATATATCCGAGAAATATTTCGGACCTTATTGTATTTTTTATCATATGAACCAATAAATTGTTTGGCACTTAAACTCGGATGCATTAGGAATGACCTATACTGGCGAACTGTTTTTCATGTGCCCATCGTCTCTTTATGTCCTTTTGTATTGATGATTGTGTGAAAACTTAATGTTCAGAAGTGACCCAGGCAAAATTCTATAAAATTTCTCAGGTATCACTTAGAAAAATACACATACCGCATTGTCAAAATGTAACTGCATTTTAGAAACTTGGGTATGAGTATTTGCTTTACCAACTATAAACATGGCAATAACTTTAACCATGCCATAGCAAACAACATTTCAACATTTTTATAATTACATCTTATCTTTCTTTATCTTATAATTTTTGAAGCCTTAAGTAAATAACAATAAAAACCATTAATCCGAGTGAATAGGTCGTTGAAAAAGTGCTCTATATGAGAGAATATGCAGGAAAACTAGATTTCAACAATAATTACAGATTACCACTGGTCAATTTTTCAAATCGGACAAAAGTATAAAGACACATTTCAAAATAAATAAATAAGCGGCAAATCTGTTAATTTTCTATTCATTTCACAACTTTCGGGTTTGTCCACAGCACTTTGAAACGTTTGAAGTTAAAAACAAAATAAACAAACATCTAGTCTGAAATGTGATAAGTATCACATATATATAACGAATTCCCATTTATTTACTTCTAATATTTAAACGAGATATTTACAGCCACCCTTTCAAACACTACTATACCATGCTCTGTTTGAAATCATTTTCAAAATACCGTTAAGAGAGTATCTCCTTTTAATAAAACCCATTAAATTAATGTAAAGCCATGCGAACTGTTTATGAATTGCAATATGAGTTTTGCATTGCGTAAATGACACCATAATATATGCTTGAAAATCGAAAAACGTTGTATTTAACATTTAGAAGATTTTTGCCAACCATGACACAATGACAGTCACTGCAAATGGCGACATATTTTAAAATAAAAAATGACAGAACACTTACCTGATTTTCAATATCAAGAAAACTGTCAACTTGTTATTGGTTTAGGAACAGAACAGAACAGACAGTTTATTAAGACTTATACAAATGCACATCGTCTAAATACACAAAACATAATACAAAATATTGTCACCTGTCTATATAATACAACGTATGAGTTATAACAACATACAAAATGTAATATTACACTTTGAGACAAAGTATATTTAACAAAGAAGAACGACTTTACATTACCGTAATTAAATATATATCGTTTTGCTAGCAGTAAGGAACTACTTACATTTACACAAAATTATAATTTCAATTTTACAAGTTGAGTTCAATAAAGTATGGAACTTAAAAACTGATGGATTCACATGGTAAACAATTTTTATATATTTTGTCTTAATTGCTGGAAACATGGACATTTACATATAAAGTGGAATTCATCCTCTATGTCCCTTTGATCACAAAATTGACAATATTTTTCATTACGGAGAATATTATTACGTGCGTATCTTCCAGTTTGAATTCTCAAAGGGTGGGCAGAAGCCCTTAGTTTAACAAAGTATGTACGCAAACTTTTTGGCAGTAAATCTAAGTAAGTTTCGTATTCATGCGTTGTATTGAATATTCTATACATATCTAAAACAGAACTATCGTCCATATTGCCAAACTATTCTTGTTTAAAAGCATCTACAATTCTACATTTTAATTCACATAAAAACGACTTTGCATTAATCATATTTGCATTTTCAAATATATACGAAAATCCATAATCATTTAATAACTTTTTCACATTCGAAACCCAATTTTTATACCCTTTATCACAATCATTTATCTCCTGATTATACACAGTTTTTATGATAATATTTTCACGATTAACAACTTTAAGCCAATATTTTACAATGCGAACATATCTATTTACATACTGTGGGTGTCTACCTAATTAACCATACAACAGTGCATTACATGTATTGCTTTTAACATTTAACAACCTTTTACAAAATTTTAAGTGGATGCGTTCAATCTCTTTGAATTTATTAAAACCCCATATCTCCGATGCATAATTTAAAATAGAGCCAACAAAGGCATCAAACAATTGACACACTATTCTAGGTTTTAGATCATACTGTTTGCATTTATAAAGCAAAGTATTCATAGCCTTAAGAGCTTTACCTACTAACTGCTCCTGGTTTAATATAAAACTACCAGTATAATTAATAACAGTATCCAAATAGTTAAAATTATCGACGACTTCTATAGTTTCCCCATTATATGTCCATATCTCATCTCGGCGAATTCGACCCCTTTTCCGAAAAACCATTCTTTTTGTTTTGCTAGTATTAACATTAAGTCCCCATGAGTTACAATAAAGGTAAAGGTTGTCTAAATGAGATTGTATTTCTTCGGGTGATTTACCCAAAATCGCCATATCGTCTGCAAACAACAGTAAAATTAAATTAGGCAATTGACTAAGTATTTTCAAAATAAAATAAAAATGTTGACCCAGTGGTCTGTTCCAGTTTTGTTTTGTTAAATTAAATTTGAAATACGCTTGACATTATTAAATATCGTTGAGGTTAAATATAGGTCGGTTGATAATAATATGTAACAAGTAGGTATATTTTCCATAAATAATTGTTCTTAATATAAAATGTAATTATCGTAATATGTAAAGTCATTATATAATGAGTTTGCAAATTCTGCACGCAACGTTTTTTTGTGTTCTTGCTCATTAAGCTTATTACAAACTGATGTTTGTTTTCTATTATCCAAATAAATATCGACTGGATGCAGTCAATGGTCGGCAGAAAGACCACGACATTAAAAATCGACCATATTATGCACACGTAAATTGATACTGTTGCCACGAGAAATTTCCTCAAACACAATGTTGGCTGATGTGCTAATGAAAATTAATGATGCGATATCATTTCAAATTAAGGCCGTTTTGTTGTATTACTTTTTTAATCGTCGACGTGCGCCTAGGTTTATGAGCTATGTCAGCCGTAATAATCTATTTTAATATAACCGGTCCTATTTACTACCGATTATATTTTATTTCTTGCTCGGGATCACTTGGATATTTTAGGATATCTTGATGTTTATTTCGTGTGTTTAATGTTATTCATGAAATGTTATTCCCATTTCCATGTTAAGCACTAATTATTAAATAGATATATATACATATTCCTTGCCTGATGGTTTGATGATAATAATTTAAAACCAACGATCTTGCCAAGGCAGTTCAATTCTATTTCTGTAAAGCGAGACAAAGAAATATTATATTTTCAAATAATATACATGTGAATCTACATGCAGAGTTTATAATAACATGCATTTGTTTGTAGTTATAAGGCTATAACATAGAATATAAAATTTGTACTGTAGCTGATTTAAGAAATGTTCAAACAAAACATTTCAACAAAGGTCATTATTGTTGAGAACCATTTTTTCATGTAGAGTTAACAATGTATTGTTATTAATTATATCAATAACAACGAAATACACCTAAAATCATTAATTAACTATAAATTACCGCACTTACCGCAACATAATACAAACAACAAATGAGACAGAATTACATATATTAATCCATGAAGTCAGTGTTTTGTTTTTAAAGGGATAACATCAATCACATCTTAATTATAGAAGGGCATACCATACATTAATACTAATTCAGAAAATCGATATTTATTTTTGAGAATGATCAATTGTATCATTCTGTTCATTGCTCTGTTAGACAAAAATCAAATAAATAAAATGTGGTCCGATTTGAGATTGAATCAGAAATGTTTCATTTTTGTTTTTATTAAGATAATCATAACACATACCATTGCAGCAGTTATTATTGAAATTAAAAACTACCATTGGTGTATTAAATGCATACGCGTCGTTTTGACTTTCGGATTAGATTGGGTTTTCCAAATATTTAATTTAAAAATAACAAATATTATGGTTATATTTACAATGATATTTAAAAACCTCGTGACCATAAATCTATCAAATACATGTTTATAATAATTAACAGAAAGACGCCCTAAATTATAAACACTCTCGGTCGGTAATTAAGTTGTTTTATTATCGATTTATTAGTAAAGTGATATTATTTGTTTAATGAGTTTTTATTTAATGGATATACGTTTTGGTTGGCTTCTAAATTGTAATTTATAAATCTGTCATATACTTGCTATCCAGAACAATCCACGTATAATTATATAGGAAAAACAATGAAAAATAAAATTCAATCAGGAGACTTTTAATGATGTAGTTTGGGCGTTTACTTCTTTGACTTTTTTTTCTTAAATTCATTGAAATAATCCCATTCGTGAATGAATAAAAATGGCATGTGCAAATACATATTATTTTAAATATTCAAAGGCGACTGAAAGTAATTACATTGGTTGTTAAAAAGCACATAGAAACACAAATGTTCATGCCTATTTAGGATTTTTTTACAAGTTGTATATACTGTTTACGCAAATATTATTACAATAGTGCAAATATAAAATATAAAACAACGAAACAAAAACTTAAAATATACGAAAAATAAAACGCAACAAACACATCATATCATAGTTTAAATGAGTTTAAAAAGGAATAAAACTCCACCAGAAACGATACAGTCTACACGTGGTGTTTGTGCTCTAGATGAAATGTAATCAATATTCAATACATACAAAACTTAACCCATAAGTAATCAGTGTCACTTATAGCGAGAGCCGAAATTTCAATGCTGGATGTGGTTTAGTAGCATAGATAGAACGAGATACAAAATGCTCGTTTAAAAAATAACATAAAAAATAGAAACGAGCATCAGATATTACCAGCCCACATACAACGGTGTATTTTGGCTAACATAAACTTTATTTGTCGAATCTTTAGGAATGTATCGTAGATTTTGAGTGTTAATGAGCTTTTAATGATATATATGTTAAAGCACATTTGTCATATGTATATAAATGGCTTAAATTAATCTCATACAACTGTAAGGGTCTAAATAAACATAAAAGACGTAAAAATGTCTTATTGTTTACTAACATAATAAGCACATTATATTACCACTGAAATTAAAAATAGAGAGTGTTACTTTAATTTTGGGGAATCGAATTGGGAGGTATTTGCGTTTTGTTTTTATAAAAAAAGTAACAATCGCAGTATACAAAAATTGAAAATGACTCTCTTGGTAACTGCTAACTATTGGACATAAATGATACATAAATGACACACGGTTTTACCATATGTACATTATACGGGCCCCAAAAAGATCAGCCAATCTTTTTTACAGACTTTCTTTAAAAAATAACACATTTTCAAACTGACTAAAATACAATATATGGAGACTTTAATTGTGTGTTAAATGTTAGCTTGGCTTATCAAAAGTATGCATCCATTATCAATAATAAAAATGCAAGAAATATATCCCCTAATCTATTATAAAATAAAACTATATAATTGATTCTTTTAGATAGCTGTTTTGCACAATTCAACTATATATATGGAAACGGTTCACACCATTGCAACAGACTAGACCTGATTTTTTCCATACTTCAAAACGTCTACTTTTGATTTATGTAATAAGTCAGATCATTCCATCATCGACCAAGAAATAAGCTTTGCGGATAAAGTACTTAGAAATGGGCTATGGAAATTTAACAATTTACTTCAAACGGATTTTGACTATTTAAATTGCATAAATACCTTGATAGAAAATTTTAAACAACAGTTCTGTATTCAGACCTGCAACATAGAAAATAAAGACAATATATACAATATCAATTAACAGTTTGTTATCGAGGACAAATTATTATTAGAAGTAGTACTAATGGTAATTAGAGGACCGAGTTCATTCTCATCATATTAAGCTAAACAAAACAAAAAAAAAACGTGATTTTAATTAAACTAAGTAAACCGATACACTTCAAAAAGCATTAACTGAAACTAATTCCGACCAACTTCTTGAACTACGAAATTAATACGAAAATATGAAGGAAAAACTTCAAGGGCTTCGTTTTCGTTATATAGCTTTATATATAGAAGATGGAGAAAAACGCTCTACAGACGTTTGCTCCCTCAATTTATTGATTAGAAAACGGTGCTAAGTTGACAGAACAAAATGATTAAACAGAAACTGTTACATTCTATAAAACATCAATAAAAACGATATAAACGCTTATTAATGTAATATTAATATACCAAAATTGAATAAATTTTAATCGGATTCAATACATGGGCTGGTTGATATTGAAGAAGTATCCATAAAACTTAAATATCTGAAACAAGATAAAAGTTCAGGTTCTGATGGAATCACTGCCCAATTCTTTAGGCACTTTGCATAAGTAAGGCCACTTCCTAGTGAGAAGTTTCAATTTTGCGCTTTTATTACAAATGTCTTTTTGAAACATAAAATCGTGTAATTATAACTTGTATTCCATAAGAAAAAAGCCAAGATAATGTTTGAAAAACGTTTGACCATTAACATTATAACTTGTAGTTTACAAACTAGCACCAGGTTCTATAGATCACTGGATATGATAATCTCAAAATATCAAATATGTTTTATTCAAGGTCGATTTAATGGTGAAAACACTTGACTACTAAACGATAGCACGAAGTATGGTGAAGAAAATAATTTACTTAAGCAATCGACACTTTGTCTTTCCAGTTTATAGAAGCAACAAATAGTGTATGTTTTAATATCGGACCATTGCTTCCAAATAGATATCTTTGTTCTTACATCATACGATGGGCTCTATACCAATAATTGGATTCTTGTCGAATACGTTCTGTATAGAGAGAAGATATCGTCAAGTAGACCCAATCAGCGCTTGAATTGCTATTACATGTGCAGAAATTATTGCTATTAATATAAGGAAAAGCAAATAAAAAAGGTGTAACAATAAAAGACATAGAATAGTAAATACCTCAATTTGCTGATGATACATCTTTACTTCTTCTTGACTGATCAGACACAAATTTTAATTGTACCTTAGACATTCTGCTTGAATAACCAAGATACTCTTGACATAACATTAACTATGAAAACAACTAACTGAATTTGGATAGGCTCTAGTACTAAATAAATAAAACCTTAATACAAGCTGACATGGGTAACTACTACCTTTTAAGTTCTTTGGGGACTTTTTGTACAAAGCATGGTAATGAAAAACAATGACAACAAAATCGAAAATAGTTTAAGTCCACTAAGTAATATTAATCGCAGAACTATTATTCCGCTCGAAAAGACAACCGTTGTAAAATAATTGTTCTACCTTTACGTACTTACTCATTTTGAACAGTACCATCAACAAGAATTGACACCATGAAAACAAATCAGTACTTTAATAACTTAAAAACTGTATTGGTTAAGAAGTATAACGAAGATGGGTTAAATATGATAGATGCATATGTACTTTTGACAAATACGTGAAAATAACATGGCTTAAGAGAATAGTGTTAGATGATGGAAAGTGTTATTCGATGCCTAAATCGTTAATACAATTTAACATAATATTCAATACTGGTAATATGTGTGCCAAGAAAATATGCTTACAATAAACAAATACCTTTTTACTCGATGTTTTGAAAAATATATATTGTATATTAAAAAGCTGCCAATAATATATTGAAGATATTTTGGATATGCCAAATTAAAGTTAGCAATGGATTTATTTATTTATATCAAATGTCCATATGCAAGCGGTATTCTTTTTGACAGAGATATTAGGTTAGAAAGAAATGGATTTATTGCTAAAGAATCTTTGGATGCACATAGTGGAGCAAACGAAAATGTCTCATTGTACCGAGGATTAATTAACATAAAAATATATTAACAATTGTGAAGATCCGCCAAATTTCGACCAGAAACTCAACAACCTATATAACCAACAGAAAAGAAGTAAGCAGTCCTAAATAAGAGAAACATATTCATAGATCATTAATTCAAAACTATGGCATCACAACTCGTCATAGAAAATGTAATCCCTTAATATTGAACGATAAAATGTACACGCACTCGCGTTCAATCTAACTAAGAGTATTTTTAGAAGAAGACCATACATCCCTTTTCATAATACGTGCTAGGATCTAGTACTTGGAGTTATAAATCAAAAAATGATTTATTTAAACAAAGCATACATTGAGCTTAATCGGTACATATTAGATCGTCAGAGGAAAAACAGAATCCCCTCTAAGTATAGACTTGTAAATTGTATGAAACACGTTTGAAATTCACAAAAATACAATTAAATCAGTAGTAGAATTTACAGTCTGGGTACTATTTCAAATACTTACTGACATCTCATGTAACGGCATTCCAAAATTCATAACAAAAAAATAAAAATTGTTTATCACTTAGCTTTTTTTGTAAACTCCGCACATTCATTGGTTTATACAATACAATTCAGCATTTACTAAATAACTCTCGTTGTTGCAACATTTTTATGATATGATATATAAAACATTAGAATTGTGTATGAATGTATGAGGTGCTGAATGCACGCCGGGTATGCGAATACTTCGTTGACGGATGGCACTTCACTAACAGAGAACAACAAAAGCCACGCGCGAGAGGTGAGTTCTTCAGCTTTTTTGTATTTATGTTTTGTTTATTTGGTTTTTAAACACAGAACATTGTTTGGGTGATTAATGGTATAGCACTTCGTATTGCGAAGAAAGAAATTCGCGGAAAAACGGTGATTAAAAAAAAACACGATAAAATTCCATCGATAATCAGCATGAATTGAATGATCAGTACATATTTTAACAAAATAAACATACTTGGAAATAAATCAAGAACGTGCTTACTATTCGAAATAAAAGATCAATATATCCAGTAATGTTACAACATGTTACATTTTAGTTTACTAATGTATTTGGGAAAATTCAAATGTTTTAAGAGTCGCATGCACATTTTTCATCTGCACTTCGTTTACCGATCATCTAAAAAACAATGGCACTTCGTTTCCCGACATCTAGACACTTATTTTCCAGATATAACACACTCGTTTTTTGTGAATCAAAAATGCAGAATTCGCTGTGGAATACTGTTAAAGTAAGCAGGCAATAAATAAAAATGTATGTACTTAGTACGTAAATAAAAAACGAATTACCGAAGCATGTTCTTATCCCTTTGAAATATGATTATGATTTGGTATAAATGTGAAAGATAAATGTTAAACACATTGGATATGTCTAATGAGTAAAATCTATATGACCATATATTTTTAATTACGTTCTAAACGGTCGATCTAAAGCATTTATCTTTATGTCCAAATGAAGGTACTAAGGCTATTTACTTATATATTAGATAGCATGTCATGAATAATCACTCTGCTTAAACTGCCTCTCAGAGATTAATATCAGCAGCGATGCAGGTCCGAAATTCTATTGGAACTTTTTGGCTCAATGCCAGTAAACGAAAATTTTAGTTTTTGGCCCGGCATGGCCCATGTTCAAACTTGGCCTAGACATCATCTTAATACAACTTCTGACCAAGTTTGGCAAATATTGAATGAACACTACTTGAATTAGAGAGCGGACACCATGCTAAATGTTTAAAACGCACTAAGTGACCCCGTGACCTAGCTTTTTACCCGTCATGACCAATATTCAAACTTGACATAGACATCATCTAGATACCACTTCTGACAAAGTTTGGTGAAGATCGGATAAAAACCGAGAGAGCGGACACTTAATACGGACCAACCGACATACAGACCGACAGACAGACAAGTTCTATCCTATATAGCACCCTAAACTTCGTGTGTGGGGGTATACTAAGTACTGACTCCATAATATGACATTTAAACATTTTATGTACGCATTCCTTTTTTCCAGAATCAGTTGTTTTTACGATTTAATTTTACCCGTGTTTCTTTAAACTCAACCAATACAGTGATTTAGGGTCAGGTGAATCGCACTTCGAGCAAACGTTAGCGTTGCGTTAAGGGAAGTGCTCCCTATAAGCAGGGCTCAAAATTAAGGGAGTTTTACCATTCTCTTTTTAATTTTGTTGCTACGCATAAGTATCGTCTTGATGATGCGATTCAAATAAGCACAACCGACATGGGATTTTATGAAGAACAAATGTGTATTTGCCTCATAAAGACCCCTTCACTACCGTTATCTAGAGCCCTGCTATAAGTAAAATTAAACACGATTTGTGTTGATCCGCATTATCCGTTGTATTTTAATTTCTCTGAATCTCAAGTTACCAATAAAAAACAAGTTCATTATGTACACGTTTATTTAATAATAAATATTATCTTATTTGAAAATTGCAATTGTAGTAAACATAGTATAAATTAATAGTAATGTGATTTTTGAAAAATATATTTTCAAAATGTTTCGTATGAATAGCCATAATATAAATAAATGCATTTAAGGTAGAAGATAAAACTCAGTTATTAGAGTGCCCGCTTTGTTGAAAGTCTCCGTAATCTGAAGTGCCCTTCATCAGTAAACAAAGTGCCTGCAACTTTAGGTATGCCACCTATTACAACATGCACTATCTTTGTTTATATTTCATTGAATACTATCAAAATTTCAGTATTTGAAGCACAGTGATTACTCTTCATGCTGGAATAGCAAACAATTTATTGCAATAATTCTAAGTAGTTTTATTTTGTTAAAATGTTTACTGTTCATTCAGTTCATGCTGTTTTCCGATCGAATTTTCTATTTTTTGGGCAAAACTGTACCATTCATTCGTGAAATTGTGTATTCCCAATACAAAAGGATACACCATTTATCAACTCGAACATGTGTCTTGTCTTAAAAACTAATCTTTAGGAAATAACTTTAAATAAAACAGAGGAACTTACCTCTCGCGCGTGGCGTTTGTTGTTCTCTGTTAGTGAAGTGCCATCCGTCAACGAAGTATTCGCATACCCGGCGTGGAATGTACGACAACTATACGAAGCTGTACATGAAATACTCTGTTTATGAAATGCTGATATGTGAAATCCATAATACTATATGAACAGCTCTGTATGTTCATCTGTACTATTATATGTATGTATGTTAAATTATATAGAGATAATATCATTTGGCACTGACAAGAAACGGTTAACTAATTTGTGATAAATACAAAATCTGAACTTACATAACATAACACATGCTTTGTTAATAATATAAAGACAATTTTTAGCAATACGTGCATTGTATTTTCTTTGAAATAAATACAAACACCAAGTTCTGGATTATTACAGCCCGGAAAGTAATCGTGAAAAAGAAAAACAGATCTTATCATTTCGAAGTATACAAGATAGGCGATGCAGATATTTTTTTCTCACAGTAATTATTGTTTTGAATAAATCGCCATGACAACAAATTTGCGACACAATACGTTAATATTGTGGTTGTCACGGAAAGTCCACTTTACACGGTTCCAAGCTGTCAGCGAAAAAGCAGACAGCTAAATACATTATATTAGGTGAATGTCTACTTTACTTTGTCCGACGAATTAACGAAAGGTTAACAGTGCAAGGCTAAAGGCGTCAATAAGTTATATAATTTTCTGTGTGACAAACAAAGTATTTTTTTAAATAGCCAAACACGAAACACGCATTAAATTGACAGAATATAACGGTGAGTTGTAATATCGAATGAAGTCTGTGGTTTCGCCAAATAAACTGTTTTGGCAATCGGTCACTTGCCTTAAATAAAGGACCAACTAATTGTTTTTAATGAGAATTCAATACTGCTCCAGCAACTGGAGTTTCACTTCTTTATATTCCTAGAAAGATGTCTTTGCAACTCCATGCAAAAACTGTCTAAAAATAAATAAAAAGAAGATATATAGAAATATTTCATTAGCATACCAATTTCTACAAACTTCATTAAAGAACAGAATTTATGCATAATTATAGTTTCACTTAAAATTGTCAAACCAAAACACACATTGTTGCAAGATTGATCTTCGCCCATATTATTCAGACTTCGTGTTGCTGAATCGCAAACAAACTCAACTCTATTTCAACCATTGATCGTGATCAAGATAATCAAAATAAACTGTAGTTTTCGTTGGACTTGTTGTGAAGTTTGTGTTAGACCTACAGATATGAGCATATCATCATCTTGTATCTATTTTTGGCCGTGTCAAATTAGATGTCAAAACCAAACTAGCTCTATTCGATGCATTAGTAACACCAATCATACTTTATGGTTCTGAAGTCTGGGGCATTTATGACAACCCTAATATTGATAAATTACATTACAAATTTTGCAAAAATATTCTTTGTGTAAAACAATCTACTTCTAACTATGCTGTTCTTAGTGAATTGGGTAGATTCCCTCTAGCCGTTTTATGCAAACTTAGAGCATTACGTTATTGGATGAAAGTCGCAAATAACCAAAATTCATTATTGTACCAAGTTTTTATGGAACAAATGAATGTTTTAACCAATTTCAATTGTACGAAAAATAATCTATGGTGTCATGCTTTGAAGTCAACTTTAGACAATCTTGGTTTGGGTTATACGCTTTATTTATCTGATTTCACGTGCGACATTTCTCACATGGTAAACCAAAGATTAAAAGACCAATTTGTTCAAGAATGGAGCGATACTTTAGCTTCTCAGTCCAAAATGGAAATGTACTTGAAATTTAAAAAAAGCTTCGAATATGAAAAATACCTTGATTGTATATCTAATGAAAAGTTAAGAATCCAAATGAGTCAATTTCGTCTAAGTTCCCATTATCTAGAAATAGAAGTTGGCAGATATAGTAGGCTGTCCCGAGAAGAACGCAAGTGTAAACTCTGTAACCAAAATGTTTGTGAATCCGAATATCACTTTTTATTATGTTGTCCATTATATAATGATTTGCGTGTAAAATATAATGTCAGGACACCATGGCCTTCCATAAGTAAATACATATTAATGATGTCTTCCAAAAATGTTCTTAAGTTAAAAAGCATTGCGAAATATTTAGTTGAAGCGTTCAAACTTAGATGTGATACTTTAAATCATCTAGCTGTTGTATAATTGCATGTTAAAAGACATAACTGTATTTAATAGTCAAACATATATGTTTTTGATTGTCATATTTGCTCATGTTTAAATTGTATTATTGCATGATTCCCTGTCTTGGCCATATTTCTATTGTATATATGTTCTTGGCCAAAGGCAGAATGACGGATTGCCAATAAACTTTGAATATTGAATTAAAGCATTCACGATGAGTTGTTAACCCGCATAAGACACAGTAAATCATATGGTTAACAGCATCCGTTGTTCCCTTAGAAAACAGTTGTAAGCGGGTTATCTTTTGTAAATAAGATGTTTTTGTATCAACAACAAATAAACGACGTATTCATCAAAGTGATTATTATTTTAAGCTTCCGGATATTTCTTTCGAAATGTTCCAATAAGCTAAGACTTCATTGCAATTACTTTTTGTATCACTTTGGTATGGACATTATTTCTATCTGCAATGCACTTGTGAGCCAACGCTTTGAAGGAGGCATTTTTAATTTAAGAAAATTGCAATTCGATGTCGCTGTGCTGTAATGGATATGGTGTCCGCCTAGCGACCAGGAGGTCACGGGTTCGATCCCCACCGTGGGGGCATTCTTTAGATCTTCCTCAAAGACACCAAGTACTGGTTCTGGGCACAGGAAAAGGGACTCGGGAGCGTTTATATAAGCCTTAGGCTTTCGATGCAATCGAGCTAAAATAAATAGGTTTAAACTAATCGAAAACACAGAAATACTTCACACTGCTCAGGCGTGCTTGGGATAAAAAAAATACAAATATTCAATGAATGCTTAAGCGTTTTTTTTGGAATTCTAAACCATGTTCTTGCTTGTTTGTGTATAATTAGAAGAAATGTATATGTTTCGTAAGTCTTTTTATCAATACGAATTAATACAACTACTGAAAAAAAGAAATTTATAACAATTTCATATTTATTGATTGGTGTTTTTTTAAGATTCCATATGATAGCTACGAGTAATAACCGTCGCGCATTTGTTTAAAGCGGAGTACATTCAATATTTGGTATTTTTACTTACAAAATTGTGGATTATCAAGTATTTTCACTCCTCAATTTTTTTAAAGATATTTTACTACTTGTGTGTTTTTCATTGTGTGTCTGGGTTTTTAAATGACCACGTTCACTTCAATCAACATGTTGACAACCATATTTAAAAATCTCTGTCGCAGCCTAATTTTCGTAGGCAAATCGTAGCTAATCATGTTATACGTAACATGAAACATATAAAAGTATGCGAGAATGTTTCAATTATATTCGTCCTAATAAAACTATAAACTGATATTCACAAAAACAAAACCTCGGAGACATACGTTTCATGTTTGATATACTTAAATATGTCAAGTTTTCGCTGACACAAATATTTCAATGACATTTTAGAAGTTGAAATCAACGTCCATTTGAACATGAATCTTAGGCCAGTAACGAGAACCTGTCAGCATTGCGGTATTCAGTTATTTTCAGGACTCAATATTCTGGACAACTTGACATACGTAACGACGCAATGAATTCTGTAATCACGATAAACATCAAAAGAACAAAGACATTTTTTAAGTCGAGTGTTTATCACTTACATGTTGTGTATGATGGTTATTACTTTGGCGAATTATGCATTCAGAATTTGAGAGTAATATGTAAGGATAACATTTGAATGTAAAACACAGTCAAATTATTCTCCTCTCAATAACCTAATAATCGACTGAATAACGTTTTATATAAGCACAGCATTGTATTGTATGTGTTTGATGAATACATTTCCAAGGCACGCATGCAGTTATACATATTTTCTTTGATAAAAATGTCAAAAGAAAGACAATATCAGGCAAATTGATATAATAATGAAGAATCTATTTGCATATGAAGTATACAAACTTCAATTGGTCGTTTTGTACCACGTTCGTTGTTCTCATACAGTAAACAGGATCTTCAATTTAGACACTAAACGGTAACTTTGTGATTTGCATTATATAATGTTATATTGACGTAGACACATACACCACAAAACATTGGAAAAAAGCAAAATAACTAACGCAAACGTAACGTGAACTTTATGATATACACAACGCAGTCAACGTGCACATGTTTGATACCCGATATCGGTTGACATTTCGCTTAAGAAAACCCTCATAAACATGATACACATGTCAGAAACCTCTGCACGATTGTGTTTCACATAGCCTTAACTACCATACAACTTTTCGTAAAGCATTGCTTTATTCACGACAGATTGGAGAGAAGAAACCGAGAATTTTCCCTTGTTTGCAAACCGTCGCATACAATCTGACAGATCGGTATTGATCTGATAACATGCCAGGATGAGAGAAACATTTCCAGACTTTCAAGTTATTCTATCATTTGTCGCTGAAACTGTTATGCTATTTAGGCATAATGTAATATGCCTAACAGATAAATGAAGATTCTTTGTCACTTATCACTACAGTAATTGCATGTGCTCGCTATGCTTATATATGGCGGCATATACGGATAGTGAATATAACTAAGTACTATCCATCTATACGACCGCTTAAAGCGAGATTATACGATTTTTTATATGTGTTGAATGGTAATATATTTATAAAATATGTTACAATAACACAAAATAGGCAAGACAAATTATACATTAAAGACGTATTAAAATGCAGCGAATATTAATTAGCGCACCGAGCCGATTGTGACTAAGATATTTCGTACATATTTCCTACAATAACCGAAGCATTCGTCTTTTTACTAGGATCAGAGTTAGTGTTCGTGTGTCGTATGAATATATATCGTTGCAGAAATTTAAAATTAACCGTTAAACTAAATTCAGATTCACATCGTACATGCAGGATATACATGTTGGCAAATTCGACTGTACAGACATTTTCGATTTAAGAATA
The DNA here is from genome assembly GCF_020536995.1 of Dreissena polymorpha. NCBI lineage: Eukaryota > Metazoa > Mollusca > Bivalvia > Myida > Dreissenidae > Dreissena > Dreissena polymorpha. Next base: position 27,740,582 of record NC_068356.1, on the reverse strand, counting down.
AAATATCTGGCTCAATTTGCATTTTTCGACACATGTTCTTCTTAACTTTAAAAAAAATGTATATTGAAATAAGTTTTGCAACCGTTCATATTAATACCATTCTAATGTGATTTCACGGTTTTCTTCGAATTCACTACAAAGTGGATATATCATTGGGACAAACGTTATTAGTAAGTTTCATGAATCTTGGGTGTTCAGCGTCTTTTTTTTCAATTCGTTCTATTGACCTAGTTTTTGACCCCACGTAACCCATTTTATATTCAACTGAAATATCATTGTGCCGAATAAATGGACCATGTTTCTTTACGATTGAGTAAAACGTTATGGAATCGAGAGTATACGACATTTGATATGTGATATGTTTACCACAGTTAATAAAATATTTACTACTAAAGAGCATACCAATACAAAAAACATTCTTTAATGCTCTGACCTAATTTCAAAAACGTTTTGCAATAAATAAGGTCTTCATTGTGTTCACAAGCCTTTTTTTAATTGTGTGGAATAGTTGTGTTGAGTTTAGCCTCTGGTATGAAACCTTTTTGCGATACCAGGATTACCTTCCCTGAACGTAATTCCGCTACTTATCATTTTCGTTTCCCTCGTTTTGGTCAAAGAGTCTTCAGAGACACTTTTTCTCCCTTTGCGGTCTATAATGATGCACCACGTCGTAAGTTCTTGTTTCCAAATAATCATTTTAATTTTGCCGTATCATATAGCTGAATATTTTTGTGTAATTAAGGTTTTACTGGGTTAATATTTAAAATACATTCAAGTCACGTGGTGTTCACTTTCTTTATTTTGATGCAGGGTAGCCTTTTATACATTGTCTATGTAATTTTACTGTGTCGCAAAGCATTTTGAGTAATAGCATTGTTAATACCATAGATGTAAATTACCAAAGCTATTCTGGTTTGACTAAGTTTGTATGTTTCTTAGAGAAAGTTCCTTACGATTGTACCCATCTTGTATTTTTCAGTTTTTACGATGCTGTACCACATTGAACAGACATTAAATTTGATCATTTATGTGGTCTTAGTTTAAACTTAATGCGGTGGGTCCGTTCCCAAGGAATTACAATAGTGTTGACCTGACGAGATCAAGTTTAAATCTTAGTAGAGATATCATTGGGACAAACGTTATAGGTTTTTATAAAATTGTGATGTCCACAGTCTTTTTCGTAAATCTGATATAATGACCTAGTTGTTGACCCCACGTAACCAAGTTTGAAATCAATCAAAATATAATTGTGACAATTAATCTGACCGTGTTTCTTTACGATTGGGTAAAACTATGTGGACTCGGCAGTATAAGACATTTGCCATGTGATAAGTTCATAAATATACACGTAGTATTTACTACAAAGATTCGTACACATACATGTACCATTTTTTAAATGGCACGTTGTTTGCAATTGTGGGATCTTCCGACAAAACAATTTTATTGCAATGTAATATTACTGGCATTGCCATTAAACAGTTATTTGAAACACTATTATACATGTAAACAATTGAAAGCTACGATTACATTGTGTCGGTCAAGAACTATGGTTTGAACATTGAATGTTCTTGTGCAAGACAACGAATTTATTGTATTGATGATTATATCCGGTTACCTTGAATGTAAATGCCATCACACTTTTTTGTCAACATAATGTAAATATGTCAATGATATTAACTAGAGGGGTATTTTTAACATTATATTACATTTACTAAAACAAATAAGGTTCGATAAACCATAAGCATGTGATTGGGATATCGTATAGCGCACATTTATAATTTACATGCTGAGTAGAAGTTAAAAAGCAAAGAAACTGGAAGAATATCGAAAAAAATCAAAGAAAACTGGGATATGTCATTGTTTTTGTATTCTCATACAATAAGTTTGCATTTTTATTAATTACTTAGAATATTTGGAGAGTGTATTGCTAAACATCGTCACTTAAAAATAAGACTGTGACTTATAAGTGCGATTATAAGTCGTAAATATACCGTTTGATCGGAAGAGTGTTGATGCCTTTTGCATTTGCAGATCGCAGATCGCGTTTTATAAATACGTTTTCTACTTTAATATCTTGACATGATACATTTCGCGTTTAAGTTTTTATTGATAAACAAATATGAGCAAAATGCATAACAGAAAAAAATGTAAATATGCTTTAATCATTTATTGATCTGAGTCCGATTTATTGCACGAACACCTGGAATGCAATGCCACACGTCCATAGTGCATTGTATGTATTAATTGGCTATAAAATATACTATCATGTTTTTTTATATAATATGACCAATAACAGTTTATATTAACTCGCCTGGGTAAGTCATATATGGCTTATAGTTGTAGATATTCCGCAAAAACGACCAAATGGTTGTCTGGCACCAAGGAAACTCTAACCGTCACCTTGCACACATCATTTTTGCATCGCCTATTTAAATGTGGCCAAGCAGAAACAACTCTGTGTTGCATCCAAATCAGTTTAATTTGGCGACAAAGAAAACCACTATGCCGAATGTATATTAAATAAAACCTTATGAATTATTTTTATCTTATTTATGTAGATGGTCTGTATGTGACCGGAGTGATCTGAATAAATATTTACATATGTGATGAACATATCAGACACGATGCTTATATTCACATGGAACCCGTTTGCATTTTATTATTAAGCTCTTTTATCCTTCGATTTTACTTGTATTTAATGCAATTGATCTCGCTCATACGACTATCAAGTGGTAATACCGTTACTTTCGACACAGCAAGTATAAATAATCGTGAATAAGATGCTATATGGATGACACAACGATTATTCTGAAAGCCATTAAATGTTCTGACATTTATGAAATTACAATTAACGATCCATGCGGCATTCTGAGAATTGTGTCGACAACATTTAGATACATTTTTTAATTACGTATTTTTAAAGGAATAATTTTTCTTATATTGATACCTCTAACGTTCTTAAGATAATCTCGAAGTATATGTGTTTGTTTAATAAAAAGTTAACATGCAATTGCAGGTATTACCACTATCGTTGTTAGCTTATAGTCGGTTCAGTTATATTTTCTGGATGTTCAACAAACTTTACCTATGAACATTATAAAGTATATTATCTTGTCGTTCTGAGGTAAGCTTTTTTAAACATAAATATTGACCTCAGCATACGTATTACTAGTGTTTCATGATGGTACAGATTTAAACAACTCGAGAACTTTAAAAACAATGTACTAGTCAGTTTTGGCAGTAATACTAAAAATAATAAGAATCATTAATACAAACGTTTTACGTTTGGAATATCTTCACCTATATGTAATAATTCGATAAATACAACTAATCATTTCCCAAATACGTTCGATGACTGTACATCCAGTTAACTTACACAAATTAACAATGTCCAATTATGTCATACAGATCGGTATAATGCCTGTGTATTCAAAGGAGAAGCCATAATTAGTATACGAATGAGAAGCATACAATATATATTTCTTTGATCTTATGTCTCCAAAACCTTATTTTTAAAGTTCGAAAATCATTATAATGCTCTTTAAAGCAAGTAAAAATGATTGTTATATCGAGTGCTATTTAATGATTCAGCGGCATGTAAATCATCTAATTATGATAAAGATAAAAATCAATATTTGTTCGCTTCTGTGTTCTGTTTTTCATGATATGTTTTTTATAAGAATATGAACATTTAAATTTAAAGGATGATTTTTTTAGATCTTCATTTATAAGGTGGCCTTTAATTACGAACACAAATGAGGAAGATTAAGTATCAGCTGTTTTGAAACAGGCAAACACGATTGAAAAAAACACACAGAGTTGGTATACTGCAAATTCGTAAGGCTAAACTGTAATTCTAGTATGTTCAAAAATTAAAAATAAGTCAGAAATGTCTATTATACAGCAATACAATTGGAAATTAAAATGGAAAGCAAATATGAAACATGTTATCAATATCTGTTTTCTGTATTATATTTGCTGTTCCTGTGGAAATAACTCGTTGATCCGTTAGCAGTCACATTGCATACGCTATAAAAACAATCAAACGCTCAACTGTATATGACTTTATGTTATATATATGGTATATGCACTTTTTCTGATGAACAATATACGAGCAACTGAAAATTCATTTTTATATTCTACAATCGAAATGACCTTGTATATTTTAAGAAATAATAATGGTGTCATTACACTTGTTGCATTCTGAAATTATATGGCGATTCCATTCCGTTGGTGAATTTAGTTTAACACAAAGAGTGATGCTTGTGTTATGACCTTATAACTCACCAGTAAAAACACACATACATTTTATTATTGGTTTTAGAAGCAGATATAAGCTGTAGAAAGTAAACGATATCTATTTATGAATACGCATTAAAACGATATGCCTAGTTTTAGATGAATTATTATATGTTTTACCACATTTTCTTTACATAACGTTTAGATTGTGACCCATGATTCGATAAATGTCAGAACATCCGATTGATGACAACGACGCACGACTATATAGGCATAAGAACATTAACAAACTACATCTGGTCTCAGTATATTGTCGTAACTAATGGTCACTTATTATTTACATGAACGCATTATTTTTCTTTAGAGATAAATTAATTTATTTGTCTAAATTATATATGAAAATTTTATTTAAAAATCTAAACTAACATTTTTAAAATAACTAGTTTTAATAATAATCCATACCATGTTGATTTCAGCAGCGGCAAGAATATATTACAAGATAACAAATACTATCAATCAAAACCTTTCTTTATTATCATAAGAGACTTATTATGCTTATTATACAAGCCCGTCTAAAAAGCATTTGCATGTGTACCAAACAAATATTATGCCAAATATTTCTAAATTGATCATGCATAATGGTTATAGAAAAGGATTTCATTAGAGTGAGTGTTCGATTCAATTACTACATTCACGTCTGATTGAATTTTGGGGCATTGGAGAAGTACACACCATTTTTAAATGCAATGTCCGGGGAAAAGGGATATTCAGATGGACTGGCGCACGCGACCAATGTAGTGGTAGATGAACGTGGCGACGTGACAACCTGCGCATTTTCGTAATGAGTTGCAATCACACTGTGATGATGGTGTTCTGCAGAAGTGTCGATTTCATCCAGATTGTAGATACGCTCCGGCACCTCTTTCAGCCCAAATTCCGATACAGCCGCCACTGTGTTTTCGAAGTATTTCACAACAATTGCTGGATTTACTGTTTAAAAAAACAGCTGTGCTCTAGAGATGAATGTATGCATAACTTGCAATACCTGATACTAACATTGTATTATGATGTTTGTTAATAAGCACACTTGAAGCGTATCAGATACAAATATTAGTTTGTGTTCAGAAATGGCTGTTCTATTATAAGACGAGTAGCACTTGTCGCAGAACGTTTTTCAGTCACGAAGGAATTGCAACCACAATATAATATTCCTTTAGACCTCAGAAAGATTGAATAAAAAACCTAACGATACACAAAACTAATAGGCTAATTGCGACACGATGCTGTGCTAGATGCACGCAACTTTATGTTCAAGATTTGCCATTGACAACTAATGGCTTGTTGATTTATGTTTTCTACCATCCCAATCAATATTGCCTGCATTTATACGGTTGTTAAATCAGTAAGTGATCGGATCAAAAGCCAGGAAATTGAACATCGACCTTATACAGAAAGAATAAACCGATACTGTTGGTACTTGTAAATTCTGTAACAAGGAATGCCAATTCGCTATGGAAATTTAATGACGCCAAATCAGTTTGTTTACTGGCTTGATCTCAATATGGTATATGATATGACTTCTCCAGAATGCAACTGGTCGAATGGGTTGATTATAAAAACCAATGTTCCTTTCTCATGAATACAAATAATGCCGTTTGATGATCGAACGCGTTTTGCATGTGTTTGAAAAATGATTGTTACGCACCAGTTTAAAAGCGAACCACTGTTTGTTGAAATTTTCCAGTGTTAATCACCCTTGAATAATTTATTAAGTTTAAGCAGGTATAACACGAATAAAGTCAACAAGCTTTACACAGGAGTGTTCTTATGTATAACAGGTCAGGTATCTTATTAAATTGATACCATAACTTTTCTTGAAACGCTGTATTTTGTAAACTGATTATGGAATTTCCGTTTATTTCCCATTAGTATGTGGTTGATGCGAAGGTTATTTATCTTAACAGTCTAAAAAAATAGTTATGTTGTAAACGTAGTTCAAACCGGAAAGGCCTCCTCACACATGGGCGAAAGTCTCCCGACGTCAACTTGCGTGTACTGGCGAATAAGACTTCAGTAAAATTCGTTCTAATTAGTATATGTACGTTGCACATCGTTGGTGGTGTTCGTATGGATGCGTTTGTGAGCTTTTGCGTCCGTTGCGATTAGTTATGTTCGTCGAAAAAAATTTAACATGTCCAAAAATTGTTGGCGAATAAAAGTTTCGTCTATTGTTCGTTACAATTCGTTTCAATACGTTAGCCGATCGGAAAGTCTTCGCATATCGTTCGTCAACTGGCGTAAGAGGTCGCAGCTCTCAGCTAATTTGCATATCATGATTACTTGATTTGCATATCAAGCGAAAGAGGACGATCCGAAAACAAATCTCTGCGATAGCTTGCGAACTATTGCGAGGATTTGCGTATTATAGCGATTTGAATCCGACGCATTTAAGCGATTTATAACGATAAGTTAACGTTCAGAAAACGAACGGTATACGCTTGTATACGCATCAATCCGAAGGGTAACTACGATAGGCGAATCTATGCGAATTCATCCAAATAATAGCGCTACTGATTGTTTTAGTAGTTTATGCAGACATATGCCTATATTTCATATGTATAATGTTGAAGGTATCATTATTTCTTCGTCAAATGGATATACAACGCCTGAAACTGCAGTATGTTGCTGCTATGGCCAATCAAGAAGTAGTCCAGCAACAACTTAACATACACCGCTTTCTCAGAGGCCGACTAAGGTGGGAAGAGGAGCAAGCGCACGTAATATCTGGAGAAGATCATGGCTGCATTCCGGGAGACAGCGCCAATTTGGCATCTATGATCAGCTCATGGTTGAGCGCAGACGTGAAGATCCTGGATTTGAATATTGTCAAAAAACGCATATTTTTTATTCTCCGAAGTGGTCTTAATAGCGGAACTTTGCTGCAATACCCTTTTCCAAAACACAATTTCATTTATAAAAGAAATGTTCACGTTAACTTTTAACACATAACGATACTGGTCATCTGCCATTTCAGATTCTTCTCACAAAGATGAACCACAGCCCATCCACAGTAAGGCTGAGTGTAAAGACATTCTGCATTCTCCACAACTTGATGAGGATCAGGTACCCCATCATGCAGAATGACCATGATGATAGAAGAGGCAATCTGGTTCCTGTGGAATGGAGAAGAGGTCGCAACTTGATGGATACCAGGAATGTCAATATCAGGAAACCACAACACAGAAATCAAAAAAGGCAAGATTGTGAGAAACACTCTGGAGCACTGGATTAACTCTCCAGCGGGATGTGTACCATAGCAAGACAGGATAGTGCCACATTAAAGATTGAAATAAAGTGTAACATATAAGTGGAATAAATAAATAAAGACTAGTGTTGTTTTTGCATTCGCCTTATAAAGGGAAGTAATAGTAAAAGTAAGACACGAAATTTACGCAAAATCGTTAATGAAAAAGACTTCATGCATAATCAACATGCATAGTCGAGTCGGAAAAAAGTTAGTCTATATCAAAACGCCCGGATGCAATGATGCGCAAAATTGCGCTTACATTTGTATCTTTACGCTCTTAATAGCTTCTAATCGCTAACCGAAAGACCGAATATTATTTGCGCGACCTAACGCTTTCTAGCGAATTGCAGTTACTGTTCGTCAAACTTCGTAAATCATTCGCACCGAATAGTTCCTCTACGTTCACCTGTCGTAATAATATTACACAATGCAACAAATTTTCAAACAATTTCAATAAGAATTCGCTAGAATTCATAAATTTACCTTTTTCATCATATGGATTCGTCTATGTGTTAGGAGGCTTTAAGAATCGTGCTTACCAATAGAGGCAATTTAAACCGCTGTGATTCGTTAGACCCTGTCATTTTTACGCAAATAACATTCGTTTAACAACGCGTTGATTGCCTGAAACTGATCACGTTTGAGATTACCGTCTTGATGAATATTTTTATTAAATGAATTTTTTATGCTGTTATTATAAATAACACAGGTGCCGCCATCTGCCATTCATTTACCAGATGAGGTGTTGCAGTATCAATGGGGTAAGCGAATATAGAAGCTGACTGCGTTTAAATAAGGTTAGTTGTAACTGACTCAAATTATGACGTCGTTTTCAATTTTTTGTTAGACGAGGTCGGGTATTAAAACCCGTTAAACAACTTTCTATAAATCTGTTGTTTTCCTTCGTTACTTTCAAAACATTGGATGTTCGCCTAGCAGCCCATGTTTCAAACATGTTTCCAGGCCGCCAGGAAGTCACGGGTTCAATCCCATCTGTGGGAGCGTTCTTTCAAACTTCCCCATAGACAGCAAGTACTGGTTCTAGGCCCAGGAAACGGACTCAAGAGCGTTTCAAATAAGCATTTTGCTTTCTATGCAATCGAACTAAAATAAATAGGTTTAAACAAACCAATGTTTCGCTAATATATACTGTACGGAAACCAAACCAATGACAGTTTTTTTATAGATAAAACGTGTAAAATGTAACAATTCATATACACTTATGATTTATATCCTTTGTTCTTTATAGTATTTATATGTATATTATTTCGTTGTACTTAACCATTACCAATACAAACATCATACTTGTATTATGTTAATAAACAAATAATATATCGACCAAATTTATAAGTGTGCAATGACATGTAGGACGGTTAACCATACGGATACTATCGTATTATCATACTTTATGATTACACAGTGTTATAAGTTTCTTTACGTTCATTATTGTGAAATTGAATGTCAACGAAGAATTATAAGAATGTATTAAACTTGACTTTTTTTAGGAAGTCACAATAACAACAAAACGATTTTACCAAATTAAATTAGACAAATTTCCAACAATTCAATTGTTGGATGCAAACATGAATATGTATATATACAGCTTGCAAATATGGACTGTTATTAATATTTTTACCATTTTAAAATATGTATGGATAATGCATTTAGTAGATAAAATAAATCAAGTTTATATTTTTACTGCGAAATACTGTCAATAGCCTAACCTATAATTTTCGTTTTTGTCAGCAAATAGAAATGAAGCTTGGTAATGCGGTAACAAATAATATTGATGCAAGTGTTCTTTACTTTAAACATGCAGTAAGAAATATTTCAAAATGCAAGCTTACATCAATATTAAATGGAGGAACTAGTATTCAGTTCGACCGAATATGAATACCATAATTGGGTTAAATAGTTGAGTCACGATTGCATTCGTTTGAAGTTTGAACTATGTAATTAAGTATTGTTATGTGTAAATCTACATAAGTACTTGCATAACTCGCTTTATTTTTTATTGTTACTTTTGGATAAATACTATAAATATATTTTATAAATATTAGGTTATCTAAACTTTACACATCATCAATAACATAGCGGTTTGTTAAAGCTTTCAATTAAATGAAAATGTATTTTAAGACAAGACAAGCATAACATTTCGTTCATCGTCTAATAAAACTAATTTACTACATTTAGGAACCGGCATACTTTACTTGAAATTCTTGCTTTGAATGAAATTAATAGATTGATGTAAATTTATGTAGATTTATTGATAAAGAGTGAACGTTTCGCTAAGTAAGAAATATTTTCTCAGGCGAACGTTTTTTCAAGTGTTACAAGTTGATGTTTAATTATATTGTGCAGAACAGCATTATTAAGTTTCGAAATGAACGCGTCCAATATGGAATAACTTGTACACATGCTTGCAATACACTACACGTATAAATAATTTGGCATTTATTGTCATTTATTAAGCATTAATAATGCAATATATAATGATAAACATACAGCTTATAACGATACCTTTAACCATGCGTTACATGAAGACATTTATGCAATCCTTCATTGGTGCCTTTACTCATTACTGAATCATTTATAACAGCATTATATTGATATGGAAATCACGAAACTCCTTCTCATAGGAACATTATTTTCTCACATCTGAATACGAGGAAGTTAACTAGGCGAAGCCCGAGCTAGCATAATAATCAGAGTTTATAATGAAGAAAACACCTAGTTGGATTGATGGTCATTATTTTGATAAGACCATATTAGCTTTTCTTAGTTATTCTTCCGTTTGGTGTTAATACTATTTGCATGTGTCCACACTGACAATTTATGTATAAACATATGTAGCTAAATTGATGTGTCGCATTAACATTATTAAGTTTGCATGTAAATGTAACAATTCTATTTAGAATGATTTTTGTGTCAATATAATTTATATGCAGTTTTTATAAAAACAACATAACGAGACAATTCGTAATTTTCCGATACATGTTTGAACCATAGAACAACACCCATCTAGCGTACATTTAGCGTGCGGCAATAGTATGATGTTTGCTAGCATACCCTTTGCACTTAGGAAATACAGACTTTGCATCAGACTTTGATGTGCTTCGAAAATTATACCGGTTACAGGGTGGTCTTGCCTTTAATATGAAACCTCTGTTCTGGATGCAGTCATTCACATGAGATGGTTCTCTTACATAGTTTAAAAGGACCGTTAACCAGATTGACAAAAAAAAGAAAAGTTATAAAATACCGAATATTGTACAAGTCTTAGTTTATATTGATTAAAATATAACGCCTTGTATATTACATAACTTAAAGAAAGTTCATATTTTCAGTATTTATTCGGTAATAAAAATTCGAGATGTGAAATCGAACGTACATTGCGAACATTGGTGACATAAATAGCGCAAGTATTTGTGCAATGAGTGTTTAATGATGTTTTTATAAAGGTTGCTTTATTTCGTTTTCAAGTTAACTATACTACCAGACTACCAGCGTGAAAAAACATTTTCTGTTTAGCTAAATATGTGGAGACAGAACCAGTTTTATATACAATTTTGATTTCAGACACTTAAACATTGAATAGTTCATGAATTATTAGGTATGGCAGGTATTGACCAAGTAAGTATTTAGATTTTTTCTGTGTCAACATTAATTTATTGTGTGTGATATTCACTTGCTATTTGAACAGTGACACAAAAAAGGAAAGCATTTGCATCTTTAAAGTATAACAATAAGAATTGGCATAGGCCATAGCAATATACATGGATTCGTCATCAAATCGGTAGCACAAACGAAAACAGACATCCATTTGCCAATAAACTGCTATTAAACTCAAAGTCTTTAAGAATGGAAAGGACTTAATGTAACATAATTATGTCAAGCAGAGTGGCATAAAGCATTCTAATGTGACACATGTATGATGTTCATGGTATTTATTTTTCTTTGTTTTCATTGTACGCGCCTCTTAGTGCTTGTTATAATATTTAGAATCAATATTAACCAGATGTAGAAAAACAGGCGCTGGTTAATTGAAACACCAATCAAACCATTTGAGAATCAGATTGGTGCATGGTTTAACCTTTCATAAATTAGTTTTTTTAAACTCTCGTTTTCTTGTTGAAACTTAATCTAGCTATGTTAAGCAAAGCTATCACAATGGTTCAAAATAATACTGCCTAATTAAACTTTGCACTCCGCACCGGTTCATCGAGGCCATTTGTCATTAGCATTTTTTAATTGTACTTTCCTACACACATAACTACAAACTATGATCTGATGAATGAATCACGGATAAACAGATATAAAAACTGTATCATAAAGCAGACGCACCTAAACTTGCAACTACTGATGTTAGTTATAATAAATAAATGATTGTGTACTTTTATATCATGCATCATTGTTGAACATATATAAGCCTAACAACAAATATAAATTCATGTATCAAATGACACGTTTTCGAGAATGGCTTTGCGTGTAAAGAAATACATTCAAAATTATTTCAGGTATATTGCAGTTCATGCCTACACGTCATTTAAATGATTTTTTTAATAATTCTAGTTTTCAGAAGTAAAAAAAGACATGAAATGAATGAATGTTTCATGTTGGGCAACGCATATATTGTATCAGATATCAAGACAAATCAATATGTTATTCTTGGTAAGTCAAATACTTGCTTTGCCTCGACTTTATCATAACATGTAATCTTGGTTTTAAATATACTTTAATGTACTTGTTTATTTATTTTGTTTGTTAAACTGACTTTTCATGTTATTTTGAACGAGAGAAGTTTCAAATTTTACGTATCATTTATTTATTGAACACCAATTACTTCAATCGCAATAACATGATATACCAGGTATTATTCGTGGATTATTAGAACACAGTATTGCTATTTATGTATTGGATCGTAAGTCTCTAACGAATAAACACAATTACCACGCACTATCTCGGTTGTGTAAGGTTCAAGTCATAAAATACTACGGTTACAATGTGTTGGTTTCAACGTCATTCAACTCAGAATGAAGTCGTCATCGATCTATTGTTTTATCATTCATTATTCAATGGATCATGATTTATCCTATTTAACCAACCAGACCATGTCACATTATTAACATGAATATGGAAGCACACGATGATGAAGTGTTCATAGAATATCGTTTGAAATGAACATGTCAGATAAATTATGGAGATAAGATATAACATATACTATATATTATTATTATTATAATTATTATTATTATTATTATTATTAGTAGTAGTAGTAGTAGTAGTAGTAGTAGTAGTAGTAGTAGTAGTAGTAGTAGTAGTAGTAGTAGTAGCAGTAGTAGTAGTAGAAGTAGTAGTAGTAGTAGTAGTAGTAGTAGTAGTAGTAGTAGTAGTAGTAGTAGTAGTTAGTAGTAGTAGTAGTAGTAGTAGTAGTAGTAGTAGTAGTAGTAGTAGTAGTAGTAGTAGTAGTAGTAGTAGTATAATTATTATTATTACAGCCGTGCTCTTGTCAAAGAGAATAACACACTATGTTAACATTCACCAATCATACAAATTGACCGGCTTTATCTTGTAAATTAAACAAACAGTTGATTTTTTGTTTTCCGCATCAGTGGGAAAAATGCCTATCGAATTTCATAAAGTTGCAATCTGTTCATGTATTCTAAAAACCTTTCTTCAGCACATGTAAGTAATGTATATGACTATGCAACATACTTCAAAGAAACGGAGGTACATTAAATTGGTACATACTCGTGTGTTTAATATATTGTCCCGCAAAACCAAACATAGCATTTTAAATCTTGTTAAATCAGTGTTACCAGACCACAACTAGCGTTGAAATGTTTGTTATTACTGTAAAGGCTATTGATTTGTTATGTGTTTCTAACTTTATTTTTCCAAATTTCGTTGATTTTTAGAGTTTATGTGTATTAAGATGTAAATACATTAAATACAAAACAAAAGGACCCAGCATTTATAATAAGATAATATATTATATATTATATATATAACAATAAATACTGACAAAGCGTTAAATATCATAGAAAGAAAACTGTTCAAGACACTAAAGTAGCTGTCACGTCAAATTCAATAAATTTAATGCTTTTGATTTTCTGTTGTTTTTAAATAAAAAGCAGTTCTTGTCCTAGTCTTGCATGTTTAATTTATAAGTGAATTAGGATAACGACACTATCGTTTATTACATCACACATTCTAATAAACATATATAACATTCGAAATGAATTAACTTTACGGTTTTCATCTTTTTAAATAAAAAGAATTTTTACGTTAGGAAACTTATGCGTTCACATGAGAAACATACGTTTAATATCAAAAGCGAAAAAATATCGTTTTCTATTATTATACGAATTTGTAGGGTCGTTCAATTGTATTATTCAAATCAACAAAAAGGAGAACTTTAAAAATAGCAAAGTACTTCAACACGATCATAATGTCAATGTTTGCACTCTCTCGACAACAGCAGTAGATTTCTAATTTGTTGTTACTGAATACTGATGCATAACTTTGATACGTTTGGAAGTACAAACATGTCAATACAAATAATTATTAACATTTAATTGAGCAAACGTATGAATCATACTCAATACATCTATCTTTTTATTGTATGCTTTCCGGTGGTTTATAGAGAAATATCAGTGAAATAAAGTGATATTTCACTGTTTTAAACAGTGAAAAATAACAGTGAAATATATCGATATTTTTTTAACTGTTTTACTGTGAAATGACGTCATTTTTTTGACAAATGACGTCATAAATCGAGCGAAATTATTCAGTTTACCTCTTTTAAAATGTAAATAAACGGTGAAAAAAGCATAACATAAAAAGAAAATTTGTTGGATTCGATGGAATATCGATTTTATTTTACTCGCGATCATAAAAAAATACATATCTTCAATCGTGGCTACGCCACTCGTGAAAATATTATTTTATATGATCACTCGCGAAATAAAATTGATATTCCATCGAATCCAACACATATCCTCTATATATTTCATAAAACATTTTATCACATGCCATACCCTGTTTCCCATGTTGTATAACCATTACGAATATTTTTATCTTACACATGTGTAATATACTTTTTAAGCGTATTATTAGCTTAGTTTTCGTTCGATTGACCCATCGCATTTTGGTATTTTGCTGAAATGACGTTGCAATGTCAAATGACGTCAGGAAATGTAAACATTATTCGAGATTAATCATTATTTTTGCGTAACTATTTATTTAATTTGCTCATTTAAAATCATGTGATAAAAAGAGCTTGCACTCGTTGTCATTTCATACCATATTTTATTAAACTCGTCCAGTAAATTCGTTAGTAAGCTCGCCAAAGGCTCATTTCTAACAAAATTCCTGAACTCGTTTAATAAAATATGGTATGATATTACAACTCGTTCCAGACCCCATACATTATAAACATAACGCTGTATAGTAAATCTTTATTAAATAGGTCATTTTTTTTTTTGAAAACCCGCTATTTATTATTACACACATTAGAACTTATATATAAGAGATGTCAATAAAAAGCATTATAGCAAGTATAGTGGTCGTACTATTCTGTCTTGAACATCAACATTTTATACATGAAAATAACTGTAGGTTCAAAGAAGACCAAATCTTATTGCAAAGAAGTATTTTTACTTCTTGTGTACGCGATTTTACAAGGTAACGTCACACCTTTAACAGGTGTGTCTGAATTATTTATTGTGTTTTATTGATATTAACCGAGACAAAATCCCAAAGGTAATATTATTAAAGATTTATTGTAAGTAGAGAATTTTGTATTTTGAATATTGAATGTTAAAACTCATGTTTCAAGAAATAATACATAGATCTGTTACAACATTTAGCGAAGAATTGACATTCCATTTTCAACCTACCGCTTTACTTAGTTATGTTTATAAAGTTCTATTACAAGGGAAGTCCCATCGACCACTATCTCGTACCTAAATAGTCCGAGTATAATTATCGTTAATGTTTATTATAAATCAATAAACCGTTGAATACTTAAGTTTATTTTTTGCTTCACAGCATGTTTATGAATTGAAATAATGATACAATGCATTTTTTATAAGTGCTTCACTCTGCTTACAGTTATGCTCTCAATGAACTCGTGCAAAACGCAAAAGAACAAATAAATTTATAGAAAATAAACCATGCCTAAAATGCAAAGACAATGTTGCCGAGTTAACACTTTGTCATCTTGGTCATGCACAAATAGTCTTATGGCATATTCGACCTGCGTAGCTCTAGAGATCAGCCTTCACTTCCGCGCATTCTGGTCAAAAGACATGGGCGCTAAGTATACTATTTTCGTATGGGAAACAATCGTGCTTACTGATTTATACATTTTGAATCAAATTATTGTATATGTGTACTAAGATTTTGACTGATATCAATACAATATGAAATTGTTACTAGGACAACTTGGCAAACTTTAAACCAACAAAACTCGTTCTTTCTTAAATCTGGGCGTATCGCCTCAAGAATCAACCATCAAAAGAATTGCTAATGTGTAATGCATGTACGACCGAATAGTTGAGCGAATGAAATATGCGTTTCTAATACATTATGCTCCTGTTACAAACACGACTCGGTTACGTCTGCTGTAGCTCAGAAGCTGCAGGTTTCGTGATATACCATCCCGAGATCATTGAATTTGTAAATTATCTCTCAATAATTAGCGAAAATAAGGATAGGTCAAAGAGACATTTGCTCAAAACTTTTAAAATCAATGTTAAACGTTTTATAACGTCTTTCAATGTATTCTAAGGATTGTTTTTAGCCTTTTAATAGTGCTTTTTACATTAAATTCATAGATTACAATTGTTGATGTTTTTTTCATTATACTTGTCATATTCTAGAAATAAAACAATGACTAATGGTCGTGTTTGTTTGTATATATATATATAGCATAAATAACAGCGGTTTTTAATCAATATTAATGTTACATTATTATCAACTATTCTAATAAGATGAATATGAATAATCATATTGCATTGTGTATTGTATTACGAATAAGTAAAAACAAAAGAAATGTATATAAACTGAATAACCCCCAAGTCTATCAACCACCCTTCGGCTTAAATTTGAAGAGTTTTACATTTTTATCATTAAGTGTAACTGTTCGTGCTGAGGCGTGATAATATTCCACGAAATATAACTTCTAGATTTGATGCGTTACATTTATGTCATTGTTTTTATTTTCATCGTTTCTAAGACGACACTTAGGCTTGAATAACACAATATCATATATGTCTTATTAAAAACGTTAACTACTTACTGGCCAGACAGAAGACATTACTTTCCATGTAAAAGAAGTCTCAAAAGTAATGACTATTAGACGTATAATGTTATTTTATTTGCCTGTTTCATGCCTGCAAGCAATAAAGACAGATATTAATTATTCAAGATACCTCTTTTCACCGAAATGTAAATACAGAGACATACAAGTTAAAGGGTTTATTTTGTTTAATAATCAAATATTACATCCAACGGCATTCCTTCTACTTACTTGATCTTTTATTTCGTTCCTTAATGCATTGGTGGTGGGGTGATTTTGCTGTGGGCTAGTATTCTGCTTTTATATCATGCCATCATGTTGACGATTTTTGTTGTTGTCTGTTAAATGTTATGTATCCTTGTTCGTCGACTAAATACTGTATATCTACATTGTTTTGCAATTTTAACTTAAACAGTTTGATTATTCAGACATGCAATGCTTGTCGCTATAGTTGCAAAGACAATGCAAGGTATAGAATGACACAATTCTAAGTTGACATGCATAATTATGCTAAGTGAAATGTCTTTAATCACTCCAATAAGACGAACGTATTATTAACTTAATTATGGCTGGAGTTGGTTATATCAAATAGGCACACCATTGTTTCTTTGTAAAAAGACATTGAGATTTGGCATATTTTTACGTTGCAACATTCAGGTACGTGTTGACTTTTCTTCAGTAAGTTAATCGGTCAATCAGTCGGTCGGTCAGGCAGTCGAGCTAGTCAAGCCCGTCAAGTCAGTCAAGTCAGTTAGGCCTAGTAAAGTCAGTCAGTTAAATCAGTCATTCAGTAAGTCAATCAGTCAGGTCAGTAAGTCAATTCAGTCAGTAAGTCAATTCAGTCATTCACTAAGTCAATCAGTCAGGTCAGTAAGTCAATCAGTCAGGTCAGTAAGTCAATTCAGTCAGTCAGTAAAATCAATCATTCAGTATAGTCAGTCTCTGTCCCTGCGAGATGTGTATATAGTTATTGTCCATACCGTCATAGCTGTCGTAACTGACGCAGTAAGCTCGTCGCTGTTTTTCATTGTTCTCAGAAATCGATAAACTGCATTACGTCAACAAAATATCTTTTGAAGAGTCAAATGAACTCAGCTGGGTAAATAATCAGCGTGCTGTTTGAGTGTCAGGCAAGTACGGACATATGAAAGTACTGACATACCAACGCATTTACCATACATCGATGTGCTTGTACACACAAAACTAGACTGCTTTTGGAGTTTTACTAACTCGCAGAGACACAGCTTTTTCTACGAAAATATCCAATGCTTGGCACAAAGCCAGTATTTACACGTATCATGATGTGCATCATTTTCAATGTTTCTGGTTTTCCGCTTTATATCAATTACCAATTTCAAATTGTCATGCCGCATTTGATTAAATTCATGTTGCGTTAGGCTATTCAACATACTCAGCTCTTATTGCTTTCTTCTTTTTGAATTTTCCATGTTTATCCTTAAACCAGAATTACTTGTGAAACGGTTAGTATTAGTGATAAGATCTAAATAAACTTGAGACATAGTGCGTTTACATTAACATGCAATAATAAAGTATTTACATTTATCAAGCAACGATAGATGCAGTTAAAATTAATAATACGTCCCAGCCAGTGAGGTAAAGAAGAAAAAAGACGAACGAAAGTTGCAGTATGTTTGTTACTTATTGAATGCCACAACATCATGCAATTGTAATATTTCTACATGGACATGCAATTCTCTTCCATGCAAACGCGGTAAGCGAGATGTATCGTTAATTATTAACAAAGTTTTCTGATCAACGTAGCGTACATTTATCTCAACTGAAAATGCAACTGATGGTAATTAGGATAATAAAGACGTATTAACATGCACATCGCAAGTACACACGTTAATAATATATTAACCGTGCTAGTACGGTTCTTTGGTATAGGTCATTTATTCATCGAACTATTTGGCATAAGAAACAGCCATGTAAAGCGATATTTCTTGCCAATGACGCTTTTCTGCCTAGAGATTCCACGATCCAAATGCATTTCTGCATCATATTTGTTTCCCCCAATGACCTAAATGTTAGAATACAAATTGGGAAATGGCTGAGTTGTATATTGGATATCAAACGATATCAATACCCGTATGTGGTGTCATTACCCCTTGATCCCCAAATTCTGACATAAGTGATTTAATTGTAATGTCTGCATAGCTAATTAATTGAGCTCATTTTAAAATCGTGTTTTGTTTTTATTAATTCTGGACTAAGCGTGAGGCTCGGCAAGCCCTTAAAACGCTTTAACCCTCCAATATATTACATCGACCATCAATACAGTTATTCCAGTCTTTATCAATTTATGTTTATACTTCGTATTCGTTTTATCTTAATTGTGGATAAGATCGAAAATGTCTCTCCTGATAAAGGTTCTTGCATTTTATTGTTGGCTATGTTAATCAGAATAAATGATCATGCTGTAGTCAGCAAAATACTAGTTACGCACAAATTTACGTTCAACCTTGTATAGCTGTTAATAATTAAATTATGTTAGTTATAAATGCATGTGTAATTGTATATGAGTCGTTTATCTACATTTTACTTAGATAATATGGCACAGAACATTTTTTATTCAATATACGACATACAGTGTATACATGTATGTGATCATAAAACAAATTGATACTATGTAGCAACAATAATGTTCAAGCATGTTATACAAGATATGCTAATATATATTTTTGTAAAGAGACCAGAGAAAAGAAAATAAAGAAAAAGAAAAACAACAGAATAATCATCAATAAACATGAGTTGTATGACGTGGGTAGAAAGTATACTGGACTTGTTATGAAAATTTAATGCGTTTCCATTTTGTTCAAATATATGAAGTGTATCATTGATTTGGGCTACTTCTTTTCAATTTGAATTTTCAGTTTTAAATAATTGATAAAACAGTTCATTGTAGGTGTTATTTTTCTGTATTTCATACTGAATATGAAATATTTCATTAATATAATTATGTATTTCACAGCATTATTAACCTCTTGTATTTTGAAGGTATTTACCCCTACACTGATGTTTAAGAGAGATCATTTAACATTTAATTGTTGTTTCTCTAGAAAGCTTGTCAATTGATTTCATAGGGATTGAATATGTTTACACTCCCAGAAAAGGTGTTATATTGTTTCAATATGTTCACTACATATATCACGTAGATTTGTATTGGCTATGTTGCACTTAAAAAGATATTTATTTGTAGCTATGATTCTCTGGATGTTTTTATATTGAAAATTTCGTAGTGTGCTATCAGTTGTTGATTTATATGGCATGACGAATATTTGTTTCCAATTAAATTCATTTTCTCCAAGAAGGTTTTGCCATTTAGTTTGAGCTTTAAAAATTTCGGCAGGGTTTTTAATTTGAAGTGTGTAAAATATTTTGTTTGTTTTGTTTTGTTTTGCAATTATGTTTTCTATGAAAGTTTTTTTAGTACATGGTGTGTTATTTGTATTGGTAACAGCTTTAATATGTATGGGTATACTTTTGATCAATGTGTAGTACATCAGGAAATTACTTGTAGGTATTCCGAATATGTAGCATAAGTAATCAAAGGAATAGAAGTCGGTTATTCTGTAGTCGTACAATTGATCTACATATTTTATGTTTCGTTCGAACTAATTTTTATAGAAAAAAGTTTTATTATAAGTAGTCATGTCTTTATTGTTCCATAAAATGATTTTACTGTTTATTTTGGTTTCTAAATTTTGAGTATCTTTACGCCATGCCGATAGAACATTCGATAGAAATATGTTTTTGGTTGAAATTTCGTCTAAGATATTGTTTTCGATGTTACATTCAAAAAGTACGGAGTCACCATATGTTTTAAAAAATTTCTGGTGGAATAATTTCCATTTACTCGTATTGGTGTTATCTAAATATCTTTTGACCCAACTGCATTTAATTGCATTCAGGAATGAATCTATATCTGTTAGTCGGATACCTCCATATTCAACTGATTGAACTAATTGAGTTCGCTTGATTTTATCAGGTTTACCGTCCCATGTGAAATTGAATATTTCTGATTTTATATCTTCAATAATATCATTTGGTGGGTTTGGGAGAACAGTGTATAAATTAATTTAGGGAGTGCAAACGTTTTCAACACAGAACATAGTAGCTATCTTACCATTAAAAATTGAACACAAATATCGTACCGGATTCAATTTAAATACCATCACTGTGTTGATTGTTATCTAATTATAATCGTCTTTCATTTTCTTTTCACGTGACAAAGAAGGAATACTTGACTATGTCGTCTAATATAAATCTAAAATTGCATTTTTTTAGTAATGGGTTATAGAACTGAAATACGATTACTGGTTATGTATGTGACGAAATAAAGCATGTGGTTCGTTGTTTGCACGAGCAATTTTATTTTAGCATGTCTACTGTTTCGAATAACACAATTATGGAAAAACGTTTGGTATATAATTATATAAAATGCACTTTACTGGAAAGTCATTTAACAATAAAGTCTCGTCATAGATATTATTTAATCATGCCCTTAATAAAGAATAAACGTTGTCGTCATTACTCTCTCTTTAATGATTACAATAAAACCACATATAGTGTTGTAGCATTGAATACACACACATGAAAAATCTTTAACATATCATATTGAAACTTGTATATCTTAAGATCTTTGAGATGTTTTACATTCTTATCATTAAGTGTAACTGTTACTGTTGTGGCATGATACGATGAAACGAAATATCACTTGTAGATTTTATGTGTTACGTTAATTTTATTGTTTTTATTTTTCATCGTTTCTAAGGCTTGACTAAAAAACATGATATATTTTTTCAACAGAAAAGTAATCTACTTACCGGCCAGACAGAAGACATTACTTTCCATGGAAAAGAAGTCCCGAAAGTAATAATTATTAGACGTATAATGTCATTTTATTTGCCTGTTTCATGCCTGCAAGCAATAAAGACAGATATAAATTATTCAAGATACCTCTTTCCACCGAAATGATAATACGAAGAGACATACAAGTTAAAAGGTGTATTTTGTGTAATAATCACATATAACATCCAACGGCATTTCTTAATATCGTATACTTCCCTCAATATCGTCTACTTCCTTGATTTTTTATTTCGTTCCTGAATGAATTGGTGGTGGTTGCGTTTATACTGTGGGCTATTATTCTGCTTTTATTTTGATGATTTTTGTTTTTGTCTGTAAAATGTTATGTATCCGTGTTCGTCGACTCTATACTGTATCGACATTGCCTTGCACTTGAAAGTTAAATAGTATGATTATTCAGACAGGACCTGCTTGTAGCTATAATTGCAAATAAAAGGTCATGTAAAGAATGACACAATTCTAAGCTGACAGGCATAATTATGCTTAGTAGAATGTCTTTAATCATTCCAATAAGTCACAGGTATAATCATCTTAGTATGACTGAAGTTTGTTATATCATATAGAAGATATTTGTTGGATTCGGTGGATTATCGATTTTAATTCACGAGTGATCATAGAATGATCACGAGTAAATTAAAATCGATATTCCAACGAATCCAACAAATTTTCTTTTTATTTTATGCTTTTATCGACTTTTATATACATTGGTCAAGAGTTTAACGAAAGAATTTCGCTGGGATAATGACGTCATTTCTTCAAAAAAATGACGTCATTTCACAGTAAACAGTGAAAATTATCGATGATTTTCACTGATAATTTGCACTGTTTGAAACAGTGAAATTATCAGTTTTTATTCACTGATATTTCTCTATAAATCACCGGAAAGCATAAAATAAATAGGCACACCGCATTGTTTCTTTGTAAAAAGACGTTGATATTTAGCTTTTTTACGTTGCAAAATTCAGGTACGTGTTCACTTTTCGTCAGTCCATCAAATAGTCAGTCAGTTAGTCGTTTTTTCAGACAGTAAGTCGGTCGGTCGTTCGGTCGGTCGGTCAATCGGTTATTTAGTCAATCGGTCTATCGAATAATCAGTCAAGCTAGTCATGCCCGTCGAGTCAGTCAAGTCAGTTAGGTCTAGTAAAGTCAGTCAGTGAAATCAGTCATTCAGTAAGTCAATCAAGTCAGGTCAGTCAATCAACTCGTTCAGTTACTCAATTCAGTCGGTCAGTCAAATAAATCATTCAGTATAGTAAGTCTCTGGTCCTGCGAGATGTAATTACTGTTGTTGTCCACAGCTTTCGTAACTGATGCAGTCAACTCGTCGTCGTCATTTTTTATTGTTCTAGGAAATCAATAAACTGCATTAAGTCAACAAAATATCCATTGACGAGTCCAATTAACTCCGTTGTGTAAATAATCAGCGTGCTGTGTGAGTGTCAGACAAGTACGAACATATAAAAGTACTGACATACCACACATTACAATATACAAACAAACAAAAAAAGTACTGACTCCCAAACGCATTTACATATGAAAGTACTGTCACACCAAAGCATTAAAATATGAAAGTACTGACATACCAACGCATTAATATATGAAGTTACTGACACATCAACGCATTTAAATATGAAAGTACCGACATACCATACCAACGCATTAAAATATGAAAGTACTGACATATTAACGCATTAGAATATAAAAGTACTGACACATCAATGCATAAACATATGACAGTATTGACACACCAATGCATTAAAATATGAAAGCACTGACATATCAACGCATTAAAATATAAAAGTACTGACACACCAACGCATTAAAGTACTGACACGGCAACGTAAATTACGTTGCGTAATTAACATGCACATTGCATACATAAATAATAGTGATATAATAACCGTGCTAGTATGATTTTTGGTATACGTCTATCATTTATTTCTCGAACTATTTGGCACACGAAACATACATGTAAAGCGAAATTTCTTGCTAGAGACTATTTTCTGCCTTTAGATTGCCAAGATCCAAATGCATTTCTGCATCTGTTTGTTTTCCCCAATGACCTTTATATTTGCATACAAAGACGACGGTTGTGGAATGAATCGTTGTCTTGGGGAATTGCTGAGTTGTATTCGATATCAAACGAAACCAATGTGTGCTGTCAGGGTAGACGTATCAAACGAAACCAATATGTGCTGTCAGGGTAGACGTGGTCCATTGTTTCAAATAAGTTCTGACATTAGAGATTTAATTAGCATGTCTGCATAGGTACATATGACTGAGCTTATTTTAAAGTCGTTTTTTGTTTCCATTAATTCTGGACTAAGCCTGCGGCTCGGCTAGCCCTTAAATCGCTTCAAACCCTCAATACATAACATTGACCGTTCACTACATTTATTCGAGGCTTTATCAGTGTATGCTATACATTTTTTTAAATAGTGGATAAGATCAAATTTTTCTCCTCATAAATATTCTTGCATTTCATAGTTTGTTATGTTAATCAGCATCAATTAGCATGCTACAGTCAGAAAAATAACCATCCAAGGGTGTGTGAAAAGAGACCGAAAAATTGCCCTTGTTACAGTCGATTGACTAAATTACATAAGCGAGATGAATGGTTAAGTATTTAAGTACATTTCATTTTGATATTTTGTAAACGGATCGCATTTTCTATATTGGCTGATGTAAGTTTGCTTTGAGTTTAGTTTTGCCTTTTCATCGTTTTCAAGAACACATTTTTGCTTGAATGACAGCAGTAAT
The DNA here is from genome assembly GCF_020536995.1 of Dreissena polymorpha. Classification (NCBI taxonomy): domain Eukaryota; kingdom Metazoa; phylum Mollusca; class Bivalvia; order Myida; family Dreissenidae; genus Dreissena; species Dreissena polymorpha. Next base: position 27,716,082 of record NC_068356.1, on the reverse strand, counting down.
AGCATTGCATGGAAATAGTCCCGATAGTAACAAGTATTAGTGGAATAATGCCAGTTCATGTGTCGTGTTTATGCCTGCCAGCAATATACAAATTGTGTGCCTTAATATAAATTCAACCAGACGTAATGTCTTTGTTTTTCAGACATTCTGCTCGTTAGCTATTACAACTTATTACTAGCTGTACCCGCTTCCTGATACGAACAGACATCTGAAAGTTTAACAAAGCAAACAAAATCAAATCAATCTTGAACTATCATGCGCTTGAATTGCAAAGGAAATGTTTAAGATGACACAACTTTAAAATAAACGCTGATTTAGTTCACGTTTACAAAGTTTAGAAGGCATATAGATGATATTGCAATGAAAGATGAACAATCCCTTTTGCCAATAACACAATACATAAATTATATAATATTCTTGTTTAAAATCAAATTGTCTGTCAGTTTCCCTTTGTGTTATTACGTTTTACATAGCAACTGTAGATTTCACGCCGTTAATGATTCACCTAGCACCATAATTGCAAAGGCAATGTCAAGTCTAGAGTGACACTACTATAAATCTAAAATGACACAATTGCAAAGTTGAATGTGATCAATAAATCAAATGTATCACATTTATGATACTCTAAAATATGATTTCGTTATTTCATATAGCCGCAATGCCTTATTTCTTGGCAAAAACGCAGTATTCGAACATTTGTTGGTTTGTATATGTTTGTTTAAAACTAATTACCAGATTTAAAAGAAAGGTCCTTAAATATGAAACACGTGTTGACGGCCTTGCTCTTAAGCTCTTGCAAATGTGCAGCGTTCCTCTATTCAGAGGCGGCACATGACGAATTAGATAAAACGACATTATATTTGTTTGTATTGCTTTTCAATTGCCGGATTGGAAAATAATTTGGGCCAATACGAAATGCTTATAATAATTAACATACAAATGTACTTATATCGCATTTGCAACTAAAAGAAAATTAGTAAGGTATATACCATCTATGTATCATTTAACCATTTCTGGAGCTCGATTCTGAATAATTAAAAACGAACAACATGAAACCTCTGCTGCACAAACAAATCGACTCTGTTGGCATTATGCAACACTAACGACCCCGACAAATTCTGATAATGTTCACGTTGTTTGCTCGGTATGCTGAGCTCGCACAACTGTGGCAATTCAAACACTGGGAGCGTGATGCATATATAGTTATTATTGGACAAAGTTTTCTAATCAGGAAAATGCACATTTATCGCAAGTTAACATACATGTACGTCTGATGGTGGTACAGATAATAGACCGTAGTTTACGTGGACAGTGCACGCAAAGTACTCAGTTCACGAAAGTGTCAAAGAAGTCTGCTGCAAAATGAATTGTCGTCTTGGGAATAATTATGTTGTATCAGATATCAAATGAAATCAATACACCTCGTCTGAGCAGTCAGTGTCTCTTGTTTTATAGGTATTATTGAATGTGTTATTTCCTTAGCGATACAATTTTTTGAATTGAACTTTCTACATACATTTGTGATGTTATTTGCAGCTTAATAGAGCATGTGAACTGTTAATAAGGTGTTATATTTTAATTAGTTAAATAATAAATTAGTCTAATATTGAAATATTGCGAAAAACAGAATGTTCGTTTTTGTAAAATCTTAATACAAATGTACTTGCATAACTTAAATAGTTGTCCGGGGTTTAATTCATTAAGTACCGCTTCATGCGTACTATCGATATCGGGACGGCGATGTAGCAAATCCTGATTGAATTTTTGTCGAATGCAAGAAAAGACCAAAGAGTGATTAATACATGCAACATTCAAGTTGGGAAATAACGACAATAATTATGGCGTATACATTTATAACGCACGTTTGCTGCTCAACAACTGTGTAATAAGATAAGATGGTACAGTGAATGGTTGTTGGTATAACGACAATATGACTTATACATTTATTACGCACGTTTGCTGCTCAACAAATGTGTAATAAAATAAGATTGTACGGTGAATGGTTGTTGGTATAAAATTTATTTAAAATAACTTATATTTATGACTGATTGATTGTCGAATATCTGCTTTATAATGTCTAATAAAAATTTGATATTGCGTTTGTAAAAATAATATTACGTAGTTAGAATGAAGTAAATGTATACAGCAAAATTGATCAACAACAAGTATTAGTGGGATAATGCCAGTTAAGGTGTATTGTTTTTGACTGTCTGAAATAATTACCAACACGAATAATTTAATATACCTCGTGTGTGCCTTATTTTGAATTTAGCCAGACACAATGTCTCCGTTTTTGAGACATTCTGTTAGTGCGCTATTACGTCATTCTGTCGATTTATTTCTTTTAGAGGCAATCCTTCCATCCGTCCGTGTGTCTATTTGTTAATAGACTGCTAAGTTAAACGTATTTTTAGCTGTACATGCTTTCCCAACACAAACAAGTATTTGAAAGTTTAACAACGCAAAGAGCGCTTCAGACACGTAATGTATTGCGCTTAAATTGCAAAGGAAACGTATTGAATGACAAGACCTTAAAATAAACGCATATATTTTCAAGTAGACTGACAAAGATCATTTTTATACAGTCACATGTATTATATTCTATAGCAGGCCGTTACTTTATTACTTCGTTAACTAAAAATGGGTTTAAGTTGAGCCGAATATTAAGTTTGACACAAAAAGATGTATCTACTAAATTTTAAATAAATTAGAGAACACCCAAGAGAGGTGCTGCACTTAAGTACACTACAATATATCACAGATTATCTATTATTAGACTCTAATTGCCAACTGCATGAAATATATGACAAGCAACTATGTTAGTTACAGCTCTTGCGTTATAAGCCGCTTTATGAATATGAGCTTAATTTCAGCTTTATTTTACCAGTAAATTAAGGCAAATGGTTACATTAATGTGCCGAACGAATAAGTATAGCATTACTTAATTGATTTGCATGGCAACCGGGGACGGCGCATGTTCCGATATTCAAATAACTTTATTCTCTTAATACACCTTATAAGCGAAAGTGTACAGTAAGTTATGACGAGCTCACGATGCTTATTGTTTATAAGGCAGTAACATCGTTTATACGTAGTCAATTGCAGACAAACATCGCTTGAATCCCTCTTATTTGTAAGATTGTCTTATATCATGCAAATGCGGCAGTGAAACTCTGAGATTGATTTTCATTATTGCCAAACTGCCACAAGCAGTGCAGTGCACATTTATTGAGACTCAACATGCAACTGATGCTGGAATTGATTATATAACGTTACTAAGCGTGAACATCACATGCAGAAACATGTTGATGAAAAATGATCAGTAGTAATAAAATTATACACTTCAATTTTGGGTGATCGGTGTTACAGTCCTCAAATAATTATAATCTTTGCATTAATTATCAGATGACAATAACGAAAAAACCAGTCAGTGAAATATAAATCTGAAATTGCGTTTTAAGACAGGATGTGCATTTATCAGAATAATATATCTAAATTTGAGCTAGTGAGCCATTGGTTTCCAATTCAAACATTTCTATGTAATACAGATGGATTCGTCATCTAGATGCTATTTTGTTAGGAAAATACAAAGAAAGATCATGAATCAAACAGAAATGATAAAATCATGTTTTCATCATTTTACATCAACAGAACGATGCTTTCAAACCGGAACTTTATTGTTTGTTGAAAAAAACAAAACAAAGAGAACAACAGAAAAATAACAATGTTCGTTGAAAGTTCGGGTGTAAAGGCATGTTCTAATGTGACGCTTATTCATACAAATAACATCCTGTGAATGAAGACGGCCGAATGCCCTCGCCTTCGTAAATGTTAACGTATGAGAACGGAAGGAGATATATACATTATGTTGAGATTTCAGCTATTATATAGCCTTGGCCGAAGATCAGGGTCAAATAATACTTCAAAACCTGTATCAGAGATTTAAATAACAAATCTTACATTAAACATCGCCAACGAAAACGAATATAAAGCTGTTCTATGCGAGAATGATCCGAATTTAAGTATCCGAAAATATGGCCTCTGAATATGGAATTTGTAATAAGTTAGTTTCTTATTCAGAAGCATGTAGTTCGGGCGATCATTTTCGGTTATGTTATATTTTAGATGTTGTGTGGGTTATTTAAGCTTGGTTATGTTATATGGACGTATTCTTACACATTTCTATTGTATATTCTATTTGACGAAAAACGCTGAAAACAAGTAGTATGAAGACTGTAATAATGAACTGGTATTGCCTTACGCTAAAATTAACCAAAGAACACTAAATGTCGATGACAATCATGGCATATGTAGGTTCGAAATTGAATATATGTATTGCAATACATTTCTACCTAGTTTTATTTTAATGATAACACAGTATCGTATTCAGTTTCAAAAGAAATAAGGGACGGGTTCCTTATTCAAATCAAATAAGGAACTGCAGTTATAACATGACCTACGCTCCAGGAGTGAAATAACGTAATGCTCAATTTTGTTTATTACACGGGTGTTATTACACTAGTTATATAACTGTGAAATGACGTCATTTTTTGACGAAATGACGTCATTATTCCACCGAATTTCTTCAGTTGAACTCTTTTACAATATGAATAAACGGTGAAAAGAGCATAAAATAAAAATAAAATGTGTTGATCATGTTATAAATAGAATCTTAGATGCGTGGTCATTTTGTATTGAATTTATTACACTCATCATCTAATTTAAGATAAAAACTCTGCAAGCCTCGTTTTTATCTTTATTTAGATGACTTGTTTAATAAATTCAATACAAAACGACCACTCATGCAAGATACTATATTTTCCTTACACACACACGTACACATACACGCACACACACACACACACCAAAGAGACCAATAAATCAATGAAAATAATTGTAAATGTAATTTGGGTTTTAAAAATATGCATTGTAGTACATTTCTAAATATATTTTTGCCTAATGATAACATTTGTTCGCGGCAAAAAGTAACCAGTTGCAATAACTTCGGAAAAAAGGACTGGTTACCACCAAGACCAGCGCTATTGTGTCGGTTATCACGACCTTTAATCGTGTGGCAATGTTAAACTTAAATGTCGCTGTATGTACCGTTGGAATCCAAAATCGAGAAGGCGCGTTTTCGGAGAAAAAATATTTTAAGTAGATCTTGTATACGCATCTGTTTTTCTAATTTAAAAAAAATACGGAGGTATTTCCATAAAACTTTCCAGACTTCTATAGGCCCCTGGGCCGCTGCTTCCGTTTCGGTCTCGCCTTTACGGTGACGTCAGTGACGTCGCACTGACGAAAACTCTGTCCGAAATAGTGGCCTTCGGTACGAATACAGAGCGGAACTGTTACGCTAAGATCGGCGAGGGACTGTTTACCATATGAGCCATGGCTGTTTTGTAGATCCCACGGTCAATAGTCATGTGCACAGGTTGAAGGTCGCCGGATGTACCGTTGGCCTGCATGAGAGAGAAGGAACCTTAAAAACCGTATCAGAGATAATATGATAATTGGTTCTACCTAATTTACGGGCAAAAGCTTTTTTGATAACCATGTATTTTAACAAATATATGGACATAATTATGTTCAAACATTATAATTGTTTTAATAAAAAGTTAAATCTTATTTTTTGGTAGATGGAAATGCGTTTTACGTGTGCCAACCTCTTAGATCTAATACCTTATAATTGTGTGTGCTTTGTTAAGATTCTGGAATTCAAAGCTGGTTCTTTGGCTGCGGTGTAATGAATATGGTGGCCGCTTAGTGACTAGGGTCTCGGTATTGATCCTTTAAGTGGGATTATTCCTTGTTCAAAACTAAATGTTATACGTTAAATTGTAATACCTTTTAAAAAAAATAAACAATGCTGGTTTTGCTCTTGCGTATACAACATTTATATTGAACAACAAGTTATAGTCAATTTATTAAGTACACAATAAACAGGAATAATATAAATGGATAATGCATTAACAGAACAAGCTACTTTCAACTGTTTATAATTATACTGCCTTACTAAAAATTATCACCACACAGTGATTAACTTAGTGCTTTTACATACGTGTTGTAAGTTTTTTATTTCCAGTTTGACATGTATTTGAATGCACTGGTCTTCATACATGGGAACTATTGTAATTCTTCAACATGTTAATTGTTTTAAATTGTAAATTCAACAACTCTTTGACAATATTTAAATAACGAATATAAAGCTGTGCTATGCGAGAATGATCTGAATTTTAGTATCCGAAATTATGACCTCTGAATAAGGAAGTATTGGTAAGTAAGCTCCTTATTCAGAAGCCTGTTGTTCGAGCGATCACTTTCGGATATGTTAATTTTTTTAGATATTGTGTGTATTATTTAAGTTTGTTAGTCGCATACTCACCGCATGAAATATGTATTATGAGTGCATTTTTTTTCAAACCACACATTGTTTTCGAAGATAAAAATCATACTTATATATTTTATTAAGACGCAGTTTCTTTCTACACATTTAAATCACACTTTCAGAGCCGCATCATGCAAAAATGGGCCTTATGGCTTTTCGGCCAGCTCAAACCCAGCATGTGCACTTGCGCAGTATGGTAAGATGCTACGCTGTCCGATATAAATGACGCCAGGTCGTGGTCTCAATAGGTAATAGGTAACTCATCACCTTTGCACGCTGGGATGCAGGTACGCTGGGCGCAAATGACATAAGATCCGTTTTCACATGACGAGGGTCTCTAAATATTTCGCTGCGTCTTGACAATGAAACATCTAACTACAATACCTTCCGATAGAAAATTGAAGTCGAACTGAGTTATTTATAGCAAACTGTCTTATTTCGTTAGCTGTTCAGACTTTCAGGAACGATTTCCAGACAGGCTAACCCGGGAAAGCAAACATAGGTCCCTCTTATCGTGACACTATACTATGTCGGTAGTGTTCGTTTTCTCACAATGCAAATAATTGATAGGTTTTCATTCATTTTTCTCCCTTAAATATGTGTTATGTTATATCTTAAAGCAATACTGTGTTATCAGCGTGTATCCATAGTCCATTATGTCTTACTCGGACGATTTACTGACCGAGTACTGACACTAACATGCTGCGATTTTAACGCGTAATTGAAACTGGTCAAAATTTTTGTCTATGTGTCGTATGAAGTGTTTATGTGTTGTTTGAACATGCAGAGAGTAGTCTTGAATTACCTACACTGAATAGTGTTACATCCTATACGCTGTACACAGACGTAGTAATCTGGGCCATGCTCTGTGGGCAAGTCCCTCGAATCAGCATATGAAATATTCGAACGCATTCATTCGAGTTTACTAGCGTTGGCCAAGGTCATTTAAGGTGAAAAGCTGGGTAAAATAGCAACGCAAAAACAATAAATAGTATAGTACTATACAGATATTGCTTTCTCAAATTCTGGAATATATTCTTTTAATGAGACAACAACTTTAAGTAATCAGACAAAATGTTATTGTTATAGAAAACTGCCGAGACTTTAAAAAATATGTTTTCGTCTTCATCTTACGTGTTAATTAAAGTTTACCATTGTTCCCATATTACACTTACAAAAATAACATTTCAATAATCCGTAAAAACAGCACATTTAACAGCATAATTACAAAAAAATCCACGCATATATGTATCGAATGTCTTTAATACGCAAAACGCGTAGTTATATTTGAATAAGGAACATATGTAACAAAGGAAATTAATTCAGATAATTTACAAACGAAACGTAGAATTGTTTTATTATCGCAGTTATTTTTGCAAGTAGGGGAGAGAACTACGGAAATAAACGATGTTGTCGTCAAAGATTGTATACCCTTTAAATATATTCTGTATATAAATAGGTCTTTAAAAGCATCTCACAAACTTAAAATAGCTGTTTTATCACAAATAAATAGATTATAACATTTGAACAATGCATACACTTTCGTTTGTAAAAACAGATACAAACACTTACGTTTGTAAAAACAGATAGCGTTCAAAGCTTAGCATATGTATAATGATATATTTATAATGAGATCATTGTACACTGTAATATTCATAGAAATGTTAACAAGTATGCATACAAAAGACAATGACTTAAATCTTAATGTTCCAAAGCGACTAAAAAACAAACAATAGTAATCTGTTCGTTTCAATAGAAGTAAAATACATATGTCTGAGGCCGGAGGGGATTCAAGCGGCGATAGAAATCTGCAACCTGTCGTCAAATATTTGTTGACCAACTATTCGCTTAGATCCAAAGAATCACACGCAGATCAGATCCCCGCGGGATCTTGATTTCGATCCCGATTATCATACCATATTAAGTTGAAATTCGCCACCTATAAACCTCAGGCGATAATGAAGTCCTCTAACCAGCGCCTCGGCGATACACAATGCACATAATAAGGTAGACGCGAATACATGTGTCTATTGTGTATCAATTGCTTAAGTATCAGTTTAATTCTGTTGAGTCTGTAATTCTTATGTTCAAGGTGTCAACAATTTTTCAACCGATGGTTCATTGTTACGATCGGAGTATGTAACTCTACTATGGACGCATTATTGGATATTCAATGGCTTGATTATGTGATAAAATTAATAATACGATTAGCACAAAGTGTTAAGAGTTTTATGCGTTAAAAGAGTAGAAAATATAAGTTAAACTTATGTTCATGTTGCTTAAAAACAGATGTGGGCAACACCACATACTTAATTTTAGTTTTTTTATCATGTGTATCAACGTATTACGAATACGGACATGAAAAGAAGCTTGCTATGTGCACTGAAGGATACAATTTAATTTATTTACAGTCTTAGTGCGAAAAAAATCATGTCGTCTGCATTCCTCTTCATTAGCATCGTCATCGTCTTCACAGGTGAGTGGTTTCAATTGAAACATTATTCGACACAAATAATCGAACAACCACAAGGCGTATGCATCCGTATTGAGGGCTGTGTAAATCAACGCACATAGTGTACGCTGGCGTCTTGATGACCAATACAATACACTGGAATTATTGTAAACGAACGATTTCTTGGGTTGTTTCAACATTTACGAAAATGGCTCTGAATTTCTGAAAATTGCATAAGGATTGGCTAACTTTATTTTTTGCGTATCATTAAATTTGGATAATCTTAGATACGATCATATTTTACTGGAAGTGGAAACACACCTTTTGTCTGAAGGTGTTTATAGTTTCATGTCGAGTTCAACAAAGTCATCATAATTGATTCCCCTATGCTCCTAGTTGTCAAGTTGCAACTTGCTTCCTGATTAAATCCTGATCATATAATTAACAAAAAATGATGCAGTCGTTTACATCAAGTTTAGATTTTCAACGTGTTGGTTAGCTTGAAATATTTGACCGTGTACAATGGAAATAATACAGTTTTTTCTAATATCGAGATTATTATGTATGTGTTTTGTTTATTTTGCTCCCTAGTCTGCTCTTTGTATAGCGTTTTAAATTGTATTCTTATTTGTATACAGTTATTAATGAAGCCGTTTTTAAATGACATGTCAAAGCGGTTCAATATATTATAACCATTTTATAGTTTTACTCCTCCTTGTATAGCGTAGGCAGTGACGAACGCGGTACTTTTACTTATTCCCAACGTTACTTATCTCTTTGTATGACGCAAATTCATTCATGTCCAATACATTATTCCGTTAATTATGTTTAACGATTCCTTTTCACACCGTGCTGGCGCAATTACAGCTTTCTTAAGGCTACCCCTGCAGCGGTAGGTAGGCAGACTGGGAACTTAAGAACGCATATAAAGACGGCGTCCAAACGCCAAGAACGCCTAACGGCGACTAATTTGAAAATATTCAAAGTAAAAGCCGATGCTGTGCGTTCTAACAGCGTCCAGGATAGAACGCAGAAGGATCTCCCAAAATGCTAAGGTCGAAGAAGTGTCGTATGAGATACACACCAAGAACGTAGTGTGGACACCGTGACGTCGATTATAGCCGACAACCCATATCTTTTCGAATCGATCGTTCTCAAACCGATAGTATTGCGACGCCTTTGTCAAGAACGCTTGGGCTTGCTTCATACCTTTAATCTTGTACAAGAATAACTTTCGGTACAGATGTGGGTTTTTTTCGGGATGTGGGGAGGGGGGGGGGGGGGGGGGTCTGAGTCACTCCATCAAAATGTGCTCGTCCTGTTAGTTAAGGAAGCTGCTGACCAGCTTTTCTTTATTCCATTTGCTGGTCTTTCTGTACGTCTGGCATTGCTAATAGGCTGCGGATACGTCTCTGAGCCCCTTTCATTTGATGGCAGCGTTGTCTTAACCTTCCCATCAAAGACTCTTAGTCTTGGGTATAAAATGGAGTTAATGAAATTAAATGACGTCTTCTCACACTGTAGCGTAGACACACATACACATCTCTATACAAACAATCAAAAGCGTTTATGCCTTCATCGCAGACGCGGTGTGGTTATATATAGTGCAGTCGCTGTGGAAACGCTCGGTTCGCAGGAGAGTCTTTCAAGACACACCAAAAACGTGGCCGCTTCGACGTTGCCGATGGTCTCCGCGTTAACGCTATCAAACGCCAAAATGCGAACGTCGCAAAGAAAATAGATAGCATGATTTTGGTTTATTAAGGGACCTATAGGCGTTTACAAAACACTGACTCTTTTTGTCATAGAGGGGTCGCCGATTCGGTGTGACGGGGCATAACGTTAATTATTGCTGATAATTTTTAGCTCAAACGAGGAAAATCATCATTGTATGCTTTGAAAAGGATTGATTCAGAATTTTATCAACTTTATTTTTCAGAGACAGCACGGGTGTGTTTACTTAACCAATTGAACTTGTATCAATTGCGCAAAAAAAAAAGCATCTGAATTCCCTGATGATAACCCCGGTTTAAAAAATATTTTAATAAAATAAAATTATATTTGATAACTGTGTCTTTTTCAACTCAGCTGCATAGAGATTCGGCATTAATGATGGTGTGATCAATTTAAAAAAAAAACAGTCTGCATATACAAAACAGTACTCGCGTTTAAAAACTGTTACTTCGGTTGGTAAAAAAGACATTAGCCGACATCGCTGATCTTAGATAAAAAAAACTTTTAATGAGAAACTTGTCATACATTTGAACTTCAAAAAATGACAAGCTCCGTAGTCACATTGTATGTGGGTGTAAAATATATTTCACCTTTGTGTAAGATGAGGCGAATCCGTAAACAAATACTGAAAGCAAATTATAAATGATTACTCTGTGCACACATTTGCAATCAAAGTATGAACAAGAAAAAATACAAATAATTAGTACGTATGGTCTGCGTACAGAGATATCGGTACTAACTATTCTTATTTATTTGAAGTTAGAAAATCTAATGTACAGACAAAATCTGTATGTGTGCTAAGTACACATCATATACCTGAAATAAAGTTGTTGTGAAAAGAAAACGCATACAACTAATTGAATGTGAAAAATGAAAGGGTTTCAAATATAGAATAAGCGCTTCTTCCTTTGTAAACTACTGATACCACGTGATTTAATGGTGAATGCACAGATTACACATACCTAGTGGTACTGGTCAGTATTGTACCTAATGACAAAACCACCCCTTGTACGTCGATAATCCAAACTCAGTTGGATAATTCAAACTGAAGAAAAAAATGTTGGCCGAAACTGAAACTGAAAGGAAGATGACTATTTTAGCATTTCTGCTAATTTAGTAACTACAATGACGTAATTTTTCTACATATGTGATAGTGAATGTCTGACACACACAGGCGTTTTGAATATTGCAATGATTTAATAATTTTTTAGTAAAAAACGATAAATGTGTCTTCGAAAAATGCTAATTTACATGAAATGCGACCTATGTGTTGAATTATTTACACGTTAATTGACAAAAGAGCGAACGAAGCTGTAACAGAGATATGCCAAATCATAGCAGGAATGTCCTTTTTTTTTCTTTTAACACCTAGTGTGTTTCTGTGTTAAAATCATGTGTTTGCAGGACGGGTATTAAACTTTATGGATAAATCCAAACTGACATAAAGACATAATGCAGTTTGGTCATTATCCATCGACTCCTTGATGTTAGTTTGGAATTATCCATACACTAGTTAGGTCATTATCCAATTTGTATATTTTTGTCCCAAACAAATACGAATATATTGCGTTTTCGAGTATTTGCGCCAATACTTTCCTTTACATACACACATGAAAGGTAAATACATATAAGTCCAAGCATTAAAACATTAAAAACCTTCGATTACAATTGTTTTTGGCCTTAACCGTTAGACAATTTCATTTACTTTTTCAAGATTTTCAAACATATTCATTTTATTTTGACGGAATTGTTTTTAATTGTTATGGGTTTATTAGCGCATTGTATCCGGCAAATAACATTTTATAAAAAAGAAACGTTTATCATGACACAACTAAACATAAATAAACGTGTTCTTAGAAATAAATGACTGAAGGTTTTATTTCTGTCGCCATTTGTTTCTTCAGTTTGAATTATCCTACTCAGTTTGGATTATCGACGTACAGGGGGTAAAAACTTTCAACTACAAAATTCAATTTATTTCATTAAAGCGGGTATATACGATTTTGTCAAATACTTATGAATTTATATAAACTGTGTAAAAAACTTATTATATATATACGTTTCAATATAAATTAAAATAAAAGTTAAGAAGAACATGTGTCGAAAAATGCGAAATAAGCCAGATATTGAAATTGAAAACGGCTGTACAGCCGAATTCGCCAGCATGTATACCATACATGTACGATGTGCATCTAAACTTAGTTTAACGGTTTATTTGAATTCCTGCAACTATATCTATTCATACGACACACGAACACTATCTCCGATCCTAATACACAGACGAATGCTTCGGTTATTGTAGGAAAATATGTACGTCACTATCGGCTCGGGGCGCTAATTTGTCTTTGCTGCATTTTATGAAATTCGGCTTTAATGTATAATTTTTCTTGCCTATTTTGTGTTATTGTAACATATTTTATCAATATATTACAATTAAACACATATTAAAAATCGTATATACCCACTTTAATATCATGTGCAACAAGTGCGCCGCCACCTTCGTACCACAGAACTATTGAATTCGTTTCACTCGCGCAGTAGAGCGTAACTGTTTGGTTTCGGTGGAAAACCACTGATGATTAGGCAGTAAAATGTCACTATAGTGCCCTCCAGTCGGGTGCGAAACACCTCGTGTGGGATAACATTTAGCTGGTAAGATTTGTCTATAATTGTTCTACATCTTAATTGTTATTTTCCGCAAATTGTAATGAAAAGGCGCGTTAAACGTGATTATTCTTTTTAATTTATGGAGCTGTAGCGATTTGACCCATATGATGAACCACAGGAGGGAATCCCGTATTTTTTCGGCGTCAGCTGCATACGCCAGCTTTTCACCTTAGCCTGACCTTTGTTAGCGTCTAATAGAATTCAAATAAAACTTCCCGCGGCCAAGTACAGATGAATACACTTCATTGACTGCATTGGCTGATTTGATAATACCACTAGAACATTGGAAACATGTCCGCGTCTTTGTAACACTGTTTTACTGCGTGTTCAGCATGAAACAGTTTTATCTCTAATAAAAAGGCTTTATAGATAGAACAGTTTTACACTCAATCTCGACATCAATACAGTTTGTGCGTACATCTTTTATTTTCAGAGGATTTTCAGCGCGAGAACGTTGTGTACTTAAAGGCTATGTTCTCATATTTAGTACTGACTTCCATATTCCTGTCAACATGTTATATGTAAAAGTATAAAGAGCAGTGGAAGCGATGCCTCACTTTAATGTGTTGCATTTCAACCCGCGAGGTATAAGGGGTCAGTTCGCGGTTAGTGTGTTTGAATGTCAGAGTTTATATACAGGTCAGACCTTCTGTGCTGTTCGGAGTTCGCGGTCAGTTATATAATAGTTATATAATAAAGACGCTATAGCGTGAACTAGGTGAACCGGAATTTTCTTTACCACCAGAAAGATGTAAGATGAAGATATCCAGCGATATTATTTTATGGCATGTCAATAATAGATTCTTAATGTGTTTTCAACAATACCATGATAAATATTATTTTTAATTAATTAACAAGTATTATTCCATCATATTTACTAATGTATTATTGCAGCATATTGACTAATGTATTAAGTATGAGCGCGATGATTCTCGATACTGTTAATAATCGAATCAAATACACGTAGCAATTCCCGATAAACCACTCAAACAGGTTTGTTCGAAGAACGCGCGTATACATATTTAAAATATGTACGGAGACTTCGCGTGTGGCCGGTTGACTTTGGTTTTCTTTTTTGTATCTATAGGTTTATGACCAGCAATATGTAATAATGTAAAATAAGCCGCGAAAACTCCGCGTAACATCCCGTACTGCGTTTGATGCAGCTAAAAACTGCACAGAAAAAGATATTAGCTATCCTTGATCTCATTCATTTAAATCTTTACCTTCCATAAACTCCAACCACAATCAACGCCGTATATCTTTTTTAAAGATATTTCTTGTTTATATTTTTTTTATATATGCTATAATAATAACCAAAGTTACATGGTTAACAGTAAAGATGGTGTAGTTGTTGGGCAAATGAAGTTGCACTTCTTGTTTCTATTATAGCATATATACAAAAAAATATACGGGATTCCCTCCTGTGTGATGAACTAGAGACTAAAGGGCAAATCGTTATTTGTTTCTATTTCAGTGGTAAATAAAATTACATAATTGATTAAAAAACAGATCACTTCTTTTCAAATCCTTAATACTTTAGCAAATCAGAAAAGCGGAGCAGTCTATGTGTAAAATATGCGTATAGGGTCATTCCAGCGTATCGTGTGCTGTCCGCTAGGCTAATCAGGGACGACACTTTCCGCATAGACTGGGTTTAAGATTAGAAGATACTTTTTTAAACGAAAAAGTCCATGCAAGCGGAAGCTGTAACCCCGTATTAGCCTATGCGAACTGAACATGCTAATCTGAGACGACACTTTCCACACATATGCATGCAGTCCTGTTTTCACAGAGCGACGCGTAAATGTATGATACTGCTAAATTCCATGATAATTTCAAAGCCATACAGCGATCAATGTCATGTTACATGTGCTAAAAACGTTAAATCTGGTTGACAACAGTATAATGAATTTGATCACAATAAACGTATATGTTATATAACAAATCGATCAGTTATATACTCCATATGCTTTGAGAGTAAGTAAAGTATGTTGTGTGTTGAAATTTAACCCCTTTATGCCTAGTGGACTCTCCCATCGTTCAAAATTGGATCAATTTATTTAAAAAATTAGGGATTTCAAGTATAATTATTTCTATATTTAGAATATTTATTATAGAAATTCCTTTAAGCAAACAGCGCAGATCCTGATGAGACGCCGCATCATGCGGCGTCTCATCTGAATACTCTGTTTGCCAAGGCCTTTTTTTCTAGACGCTAGGCATAAATGGGTTAACTTGTCGCTTTAATCGTTGTATTATTAGTTATTAAAATATGTTCAATCTATATATGTGCATGGAGATGGGACAGACAAGAAATGTGTGAACATCACAAGTATTAGTATACATTAACATCAGAATATTGTATTTATGTAATTTTCGGCTAAATTGTTCGTATGTGTATACATTCGAATTGTTCTTCTGTATTTACGCCAGCAGGGTCTATATCAATATTTACACATCGGATATGGATTCTTAATGGTATTGCTTCAAACGGTCTGAAATGAATACCTTCATATTAAGATCAATTTAATTTCAACATTACATCAAACACATAACACTACCAACAAAGAGGGCTGTTCGTTCGTTTTGAATGATGTCCAACCGCATTTAAATAAAACACTTTTACTTCGTATTGTGTAGTATCGGATTTAAAACGATAAATAAATAATGACGAAACATCGGCGAATAAATAATGTAAATGCCCTCTAGCCATTAATAATTAAAAAAACGTAACAGTTCTTTGATAGTTCATACTAAGTTCAAACCGGTTAAAAATGTTAGCATTTGGGTTATGGTCTAACAATAAATAGTATTATCCTTTCTCACGCGGGATATACATTTAAGCGGATTTCTTTGCCATGTGTAAAAGCACCTAGGTAGTATAGTGTTGAGAATCTGTATACAGGTTTATTGCATTCGGGATTGAGTGTCACCTCCCGAAGGATAAGTGTATTGATGCGTATCGAACCTCGTTGTGGAAGGATTCATTGATTGTCTACAGTAGATGTTCCGTATCGATGTTGTCGATTGTGGAATGAGATGGAACTGACACGTATGACCTTTTATATGAATTACAAAGTGCTGGATTACTAAACTGGGAAAACACTAGCAGATGTAAGTAATCCAGTTTTCTTCTCCGTGATAACCGCGTAAAATGAGACATTGCATAATCAGTTAGTGTTGTAGTAATAATAAGTGACTTAGATTTCTATTCAACGTTTGCATATTCGTGATCTCGTTGAAGTTACCAGATGTACAGACAATTTCAAAGTCAAATGTATGTTCCAGTTGATGTAATCTTATAACCATAGTTACGCTCAATTGGTCGAGGACGGCTCAGGTACATCTTAAATTTAGCCAGGACACACTTTAAGTATACTACAGTGTACCCCGGGTATGGACAAAACGCTAAAAGGCACCAGCCATCGTCCGGGGAATATTTTAGTGCATGTCCGTGCACCGGGTACTAGTATACTTAAAAGTACTAGGTTTAATGTTAAAAAGTACCTGAGCCGAAAATGAACAATTGAGCCATAGTTATATGCCAAGAAATTAAATTGTTGGGCAAATATGTTATTTTCATAAAAGAAAAGTATGTATGCATCTAACAATAGAAGAAGATCCGTATCATTGTGATAACGACGTGGCGAGTCTCCATGACGACCTGTAGTGATTTAAGGTCACTTCCAACAGCCTTGCTGTTGAGCTAGCTTTTCAGCGACGCGGTTAGATTGTCTGACTACCACTCTGAAGGTCGTGGGTTCGATCCCCCATCGAAGCTCCGTATTTTTACAATAATGGCGACGAGGCAAACACGAACTGTGATTCAGAACGTGGGTGTGAGCTTTCTAATGGCTTCAAGGAGCCGCTTGTGAAACGGTCGACACTATAATATAGCGAAAGTGTCATATGACATGCTGTAGCAGGCATGCCTGGCCTTGAAACATTTCCAATGGCTTCAAAGAGCCGTTTGTGAAGCGGTCGACAATATAATATAGCAAATAGTGTCATATGACATGCTGTAGCGGGCATGTCTGGCCTTGTAACATTAAGAGGGGGAGGAGTGTAGTGATTTAAGGTCACTTCCAACAGCCTTGCTGTTGAGCTAGCTTTTCAGCGACGCGGTTAGAGTGTCTGACTACCACTTTGAAGGTCGTGGGTTCGATTCCCCATTGAAGCTCAGTAATTTTACAATAGACCAATGAAACAGGGAGATTACCTCTGTGTTCGTTATCCAACATGTGTGCAGCTAATTCATAGTTTTAAACGGAAACTTATAATTTAACATGTAACATGTATGCACACTTATGTGAAAGAACGGATTGTTTAAACTGAGCAATATATAATATCGCTAAGTAATCTTTGAAACATTTAAAAAGGCCTTCACTATTTTCTGCAGGTTTGTTCACAGTCGCTGTATGCGTAGGTGTTCCACTGTGCCTTAATTTGATACTTCGAAGGTTTGTTAGGCTTAAAAGACATAGTATATCAAGCTTTTTTCAGTACATGTCTTGTTAATGCATGGATTAAGCTCCAAAAACAAACAACGTTTCGCCCGTATGACTCATGCTCTTATGCCAAATTCACGATTCAGAGTAAAAGTTCAACAAAATCACTTCATCCTAATCACTTGGTCAGGACAACACGCTTGTTCACCATTGGTGTAAATTACTTTGCGGTAGTGATAATCAAGTAGGGATTTCCTCGTGCAAGACCCAGATCTCGTATGCAAATTTCAAGGTCACAATGAATGGTCACGAGATAAAATTCATTAATTTTATCCGTGAAACTGTTCGAAATATGACTTTATCAATCGGTTCATATGTAATTTGACCGATTCGTAAGAATTATGAGATGGGCTATCACACAAAAGAACGAAGTTTTTCCAAAGTCATTTATACTATGTAATGCCCACTGCCTTATATATAAGATAACCAAATCATCACTAGATCAGAGCATATATGTGTGCAACTTGCATAGTAATATGGCCGTTAAGCACGAGCGCCGCCACTGTTTGAGATGCATGAACACAAGAGCCCATGCTTCTTCCGTGATTGCGATAAGTACTTGTGGTTTGTTTAAATATATGGAACATTATACAGGGTATGTGAGTTTTATTACTTGTTCATCATATTACAAGTTTGTTTAACATTCGGACAAGAAAGTGCGTTTTAGCTAAGAGTTATTTCATCCTCAAATATACGGAAACATACAATCACAACCCATGATGAAACGGATCAACTTATGGAGGTCCTTACGTTTCCAAATGAATTTTGATTATATCTCTTTCGGTATATATAAGAAATAATCACTAGAACAGAGCTTTTCTTGGTCCAGCAGTCATGGTTACAGTTCAGTGTTCAATGTCAAGTAAAAAAAATCATCACAGGTCAGAGCATATTACTGCCAAGCTGGCATGGTTACAGTTCTGAGTATAATCTCATTTTCAAATCCAGTTTCAAGGTCCGATGTAAAAGTTGAGATTGGGCATGTGTTTTTTTTACAGCATTGGTCGCTAAAATAAGACCTAGAAAATGTGATAAGCATGATTGGCTGGGACTTTGCAAGACCTTTTAAGTCAAGATCCTAATTATTACGCAGTTAAAAAATGCACCACGAAGAGAATGAGTGCAGAAGGCAAATACTGGGCCCCAAGGTCCATAATTAAAATCACAATTTATGTTCAAAGGCCAAACATCAGTCAACCCTTAATGCTCTGTGCTCAGAAATGTAAAAATAACTTTTCTTACGTCAAAATGACTATGATTGTGAGATGGAGATGGAGTTCGGCACGCAAGAATCGTGTCACTAGGTCAATGGTCAACACCACAGTATAAGGTCAGACATTGGAATAAGTCCGCTAACCCTTTGTAATACGCATAGATTACGTAGTCCAGCATGGTAAAATTTTACAAATTACTGAGAGAAGTGGCATACTATTGTGCGATAGCATGTCACGCGAATGGTCTTGTCGTTTTGCTCAAGTTCACAGTTGCGGTTCAAACCCTTTTTCAGAGTATAACTTTTTTAAGCGCGATTGTGTGTTTTTCAAACAAACACTGTGCTGAAGTAAAAAGATTGTTGAGGAGTTTCACATGCAAGAGCCATGTCTAATAAAACAGCTCAATGGCAATTACAAATCGCTTGTTCCGTATCGTGACCTTGTCAATCATGGATGATATAAGGTGTTTACTTAACATTGCAGGACTGACAGGTACTGTGCGACGTAATGTTGATATTTAAGAATGCTCACCTGGTGTTGCCTTACTTGGAGCATGATTAATGTATGGCCTGTTTACCCATTAAATAATATAGCTTTAAGCTGTAACAAGTTGGCATAAAATGAAGTGAATGAAGCATATGTATAAAATCCGTCTTCACATGCCAGAACTTGCACAAAGGCGACCCTGGCACTGACCGGAGCTCTAATCCTGTCCACATTGAGTATCATTCAGTCCTTCACAGCTGGCATCATTGCTATTTGATACATCTGTACTGACAGTATCTTAAGGCCTCGCTGACTCAGCCTTGGGAGTAAGACACATGATGCACAGCGTATCTTACTACAGGGTATACTATTACTATGTCTAAAACATTGCTTCTGTATTATGATTGGACAGTATCTATAAATGACATGGGCTCTCTGACTGATTCGTGGGAAACAGGCACACTATGCACAGCGTGTCTTATTACTAAGTCAAACGTATTGCAAATGTTATATATGATGATATTGAATGATGACGTTACACCGATTTGCTTTCTTCCCATATTTTTTAATAGCTATTCCCTCATTTTCACGCGACAACATATGCCGAAAATAGTATTGGTAGCATGCCAATTCTATAACTATGGTACTGAAGTAGTGCCGACAATTAAATTAAACTTTAAACTTTAAAGCGAACACCCTATCCATTATATTAAAAAGATGTGACGTTACTGCTGTCATAGGTTGAGAAGCGTTAAACGTATATAGCGTTGCCTAATAATTTCTCCAAAAACTTGACCATGCTGCTAAAGTAGAACCTATGTACTCTCTGATTTATTGCAGACATGATTTGCTTTGGTATCGATTAGAAAACCTACATGTTCGTGTGTGTTTTGTTTCAAGATAAAATAGTATGGATAATTTATGAATAAGTAATACATATTATTATTTCTTTGCATTTTATTTTTCAATTTACAATAAATGTAGAAATGAAAAAATAAAAATTAAAGTATCACAGTAAAGATTAAAATATGCATACATTTCAAAACAAAATCACAGTTAAAACCTTATTTTCAGTTAAAAAAGCAAAATAATTCACGGCACACTCACTACTTTATTGTGTTAGCTTGTAAAATGTTACATTGGTGGGTGTTGTTTATTTAAGAACTCCATAAATTCTCTTGCATTCGCGCTGGCTTGCACGAACAATATAGAATGAACAACAATGGTATGGGACAAACTTATTGTTTGATAATGATTCATAATTTGTAATAGCAAACACATTCCGATTTTATCGGGTTTGATACACCTTGCTTTGATGACGCCTAGTTCACCCAAGCATGTTCAATTTCCTCGGGATATAATATTAAGATGTTAAAGTTTTCATGTTTCATGGACATCTTGTTCACACATAGGGTTTTTATTTAGTTTATTCACAATATTTTGGATAGCAAAACGCCGATTCGGTGCGTTGGTTTTGTTTGAGTTTCAAACTAAATTAGTTTCACAAGCAAATGTTTTAATAAAGCCGTCGAGCATAAATAAAGCCAATTGCATTCGTTTAAGTTTGAATAAAGAGGACTTGAAACATATCGTATGTAATGTATTATAGCAAAAATTAGCAAGACATAACACATCTGGTTGAATGTTACAAACTAAAAAAAAATATATGTGTGAAGCATTCAGAAAGGCAAATTTGAAAATATCAATTGCGAGTAACGTAAAATGACTTTATTGCGTGAAGGTTTCCAAAACACTAACATATGCATATATGTGAAATTGTCAAACTGTTAGCCGAAAAAGTAAGAGATACGTTGGATAACATTCCGTTTATTTTTCTTTTTTATTCATGCCTTGAGAATTTTTTTAATTACATGTATTTAAAAGCTGCAAACTTTTGGCTATTTAAATGCAGTTGTTTTCATAACTAGTATTGGTAAATATAAATTAATCGATTGCTGTAATTGTTAAAAGCCTGTCGTAATTTTAAAATGTCATCCGCGTTTAAGTTCTCTCACATTAAAATACTTTTATCCGCAATACCCATTAACAGTGTCTTTATAACAGAGATTTCGAAATCATAGACTCGCAGTAGCGTTCGTGGGTCATATCGTATTGTCGTGATACCTGTGCGGTCAAGGCTGCTCCCGGCCGGCTGAAGGTGTGAATGACCCGGGTCATGAACTGCGCTTGAAGCAAACATCTTGTTCTCGTCCATTAAGTTAGTCAATAGGCAGCACTAAAGAACATATTGTCAAGAGTTATTCGTTCGAAGTCCCGGTTTACTTGTGTCTAGCTGTGCAGAATATTGCTTTCCACCGTTAATTAGCTTTACTTCCGAACTTACTAAATTGCATGTTCAAAAAAGAAATAAGAATTATCCTACATGGACGTAATGATGTTATAAACTAGTTAGGCTTTGAGTAATTTTATAAACATGTTCACGTGTAGATTAGTAATGACAAAACTGGAACATATCTATTGAGAATATTTGTCAACTTCGGTGTAGATAATCGGTTTTTGTTTCACGAGCGGTTACTGAGTATATAAAAATCTCGAGTGGCTACACTGCTAAACCTATGTAAATGTGATGTAACTTTTTGCGATGTTTCTGCTTTTTTCATTCAGAATTAAGAATTATTTATGACATGTTATATTCCACTTGAAAGCATACACTAGTAAATTTGCACTATATTGTAAAACGGAAACGGTACAACCAATGTTTGTAGGGCAGGTATCGGTTAAAAATTTCACACGAACTATCGACTGGCAATTCATAACCGTGGTTTCTAAACACTTCCATAAAAGCGTATTGATAGAAAAAATATGATACTGTTTATGTACATTTCAGAGCCAGTCAGCGCCGAGAAGCCATCCGCCGTCTCCCAGGAAGCGGTTATCACCCTTGCGTGCGTGCTTGCTTTCCTCGGTACCCTCCTACTTTTAGCCGGCCTTTGCTGGTATATGCGGTACGTATCACCATGGATACGGCTTTCACTAACAAGATGCCTAAAGCGCAATAGTGTAGTCGCTCGTGGATATATTAGCCGGGTTCGAATTCCAACCAAGGAGCGTTCGTACTTTAGTTTTCAACAAAATTGAAGTGACTGATTCATGAGAATCTGTATAAGACAATGGTTTTTGATGTATTTGAACATTAATATACAAAGTTTAAAATGATACGTGCGAAGCATATCTTACCCATGCTTGTTGCCATTATATCAAACACATATAAAAAAATAACAACGGAAAATTGAAAACATTGGCGCTGCCGCAAATTCTTTCTTTGTTGAATTCAACCCACCAATAAATACGAGTTATTTTAGTTTTGATCATATTTAGCACTGTAATTGTATGCATCAACAACTACACGCCAAAAGCAAAAAAGGGTTTGTGGCAAAAAGGCGTACCAATGACTTGGCATAAGTAATGATTCAAGCTATTATACAAAATATCAGTCCGTAGCTAATCAAACATAGGATTTTTGATACAACTGTGTTCGTACAATGGGAGCAAAGAAAGGCATACTGTTCATACTACAT
Source organism: Dreissena polymorpha (assembly GCF_020536995.1). Taxonomy (NCBI): domain Eukaryota; kingdom Metazoa; phylum Mollusca; class Bivalvia; order Myida; family Dreissenidae; genus Dreissena; species Dreissena polymorpha. Next base: position 27,693,088 of record NC_068356.1, on the reverse strand, counting down.
ACACGTTGGCCATTTCTTTTTTACAATATTAATTTATATAAAGAGAAAAGGGCTAACACAGACAACGGTCGAAGATTGTAGTAGGGTACATATTTTTAAATAGCTTTTTTATGCTTCATATTAATTAAACATTCACGAAAATATCCTTACTAAAAGTGTAACAAAAATCGCATCATTCTAAATACCTAATTGTATATGCAAGGGTGTAAAGCGCAATGGTGTTTATTCTATGGAAAAATCTGGTTACAAGCGCTTGATTATTTTTTAAAGGCATATTATATTTAGAAAATAATAGAACCATTGGCTGCATTTAAATTAAGAACCTAAATACGAATCGTAATAGTTATAAAAACGTTTTCACAAATCACTGAGCACCACTTGGGCATGACGAATGACGGAATGAATTGGTTTTAAGCAATATTCGATGGGCTTATTGAGCTTGATGCAATTTTTACTACACCCTAAATGAGGCGTGCATATCACCAAATGTAGACTATCCCAGTGTATTATATGATAGGGTACGTCGCATACGTAAGGTGCCATCATGCGTTGATAAAAAGTTTATATTTCACGCCCACTGAGTGAATGGTTGTGTTGTTATTCAATACCCAGACATAATTGAGACATTGAGTGGTTATATTGCATTAACATGTTTCCATCGTAATAAGGTACTCTTTTTTATTATTTATCAAAATGTACCTCGTTAATATCTCAAAATTGTGACTATGTAAATTAAGACACTGATGAGGTTAATGATTGTGATGATGATGGCTATGATGTTATTGAAAGGGATGGTGATAATAATGAGGTTGATCGTCGTTTTGCTGGTGTCGTTGATGATAATGATGGTAATGATGATCATGATGATAACGACGACGATTTAATTTCTAAATGTTTGATTTTTATCATAATTTATTCTTCACTACTTCTAGTATTATTATCGTTAATTTTACTATTTATTATTATTATATTTATATTATTTATATTATTATTACCATCATCATCATCGTCGTCGTCGCCGCCATCACCATCATCATCATCATCATCATCATCATCATCATCATCATCATCATCATCATCATCATCATCATCATCCCACTACTATCATCATCACTACCATCATCATCATACCTATGTAATTATTGTTAAGTATTTGTATTTATTTATTCTTTCGTAGACACCAGAGACAAAAAGATAACAGACGAAAAAACGAGACGCTGTACAAGATTTCAAGGTTTCTTAACGACCAGCAAACACGGGACTTAAGTGCTCAAAATACAACCAAAGGCAGTCACTTGTCCGCAAAGGGGATTAACCTAACAGAGCGCTCCACTCCCAGGACTGCAGAGTTATCTGTCGCACCTGTTCAAAAGCTAAAGAACGATCTAGAAACTGCAGATCAAACGACAACCGACGACATGGTTGTTGGACAAACGCAGAAGTATAAAGGTATTAATTGTAAACATAATATTTAACCATCCGTGAAAATAATGTGTGCTTAACGAAATATTTACAACGTCTCAAAGGCATCCGGGCTTGAAATAAACGCACGTTCATAAAATATGTGAGCTGTAAGTTTGCATGTCTTGTGCCATATCTTTTATTCTGGAAATGCTTTAGAAGAGTTTACGTATAAAGAAACTGGCCGCTCATGTAGTATACACTTTCAATGCTTCGTCATGCATATTCATAAACATCAATACTTCTTACAAATTCATATTTTGCATTATTTTTATGTTTTATTTGATGGTGTTGAACGTAGAGTACTGTAATGTTTAGACTATTGTTCTCTTGTTTTAAATTAATAAAGTTGATGGTAATACGATTTTCTGCCGTAAAAATAAAATTGGGGTTCATGTTCACTATATGCACCTTGTTTTTGTTTTTTAGTTGTTTACTATTTCACATTTAAAGTTCATTAAAATTATAGTTTATAGTTATTTATTCAAGCTCGATTGCATAGAAAGCCTAAGGCTGATTTGAAACGCTCTCGAGTCCATTTCTTGGGACTAGAACAAGTACTTGGTGTCTTTTATTCAAATTGTAGACATTAAAGAACGTCGCAGACTACTTAATATTGTCCATGAAGTATTAAATTAACACCGTTTTACAAAAGATCGATATGGGTCAACTTTCGAGATTTAGTAAAGATATGAGCATGTTTTTATTTAGATCGATAACACATCTTTTAACTCATGTTTGTGTTCTTAACCGTATTCTACTCTTTAGACTGGCGGGTGTCCCACCCCAGTGGCAATATCACCATGAATGGTTCCCTGCCCATCAAGCCGGTACGTTACGTTCTGAGACCACGTGCCAACACTACAAACACACGCTACACTTTACCGGCACGCGTGTCCACGGGTTATGAGCGCGGTCGCTCACTGCACAGAACACTTGTGCATACGGATGGAAAATACGACGGAAATTATGTTATGATGGTACGTACAATAATTATGAATCGCTGAGATAAATTCATTTTATATTTGCCCCCCCCCCCCCCCCCCCCGTCTTCAAAGCAGTGGTAGTCTTCACTGTGAATGAGTAACCTTCTGTGGTGATCCATATCTTATCAGCTTAATACACGGACTATTGGCTACTTAAGTGAGAACATTGGGTTACTGCCAACAGGACTGATAGTATTCTGTTTTATTTAAAATTAACAAGTATGTAAACAATTAGAATTAATATAAAGACAATAATAATTAATACTAAATACTAATATTATCGTGGATAGTAATCAGGATATATATTTCCAGTACAGTTTTTAATTGAATGTTTACACGAGCGCTTGCGTGGGTTAAACTGTGCAGTTCTCTAACTTAGGAAATCGTGCCACGAGGCTGTTTTAGACCTTATGTTATTAATATGTAACCTTTAAAAACACAACTGAGATGTAAGTATGCATGTATTTATGCTCTCATAGCGATCAAAATCTGCTCCGGCTGTTAACCGCCAGTCCTCGACACAAGTACGGCAGCCGCTATACTTCACAAAGTCTCACTACATGGCAATCAAGCAGCCATTCTCCAAGAAGTATCTCCTGCCGCCCGTGCGTACGTTCTACGAAGAGCGTCCGGTCACTCAGACTCTTCCCCGGCCGCAGACGCAGAGGAACGTGATCGAGGTGCGACGGACGCCGGCACCCGCGCCTCCTAAACCGATCACCTCTAAGGGCAACGTTTATCACGTGCAATTCGTACCTTCCGCGAATCAAACCATTCATAGGCTTGGAGGAGAATTGGGTGAGAAACATTTGATTTATAGCAATTTTTATTTAAACAGTTTTTTTTTGCAAGGAGTAACATGCGTTCTTATGAATTTAAATAAATCAGTTCTATTGAATTTTGATTTATAAAACATCGATTTCCATTTTTAACAATCAGGCTTAGAGCTGAATTCGTCAAGGCCTTACACGGTTCAGTCGACTAGAGAATGGCACACGAAGAGCGAAAATACTCCAAGGGTTATCCACAGTGGTCAATCTAATGTCTTCACGTATGACGATTCTGGTGGCCAGTCTAATGTGTACACGGTTGGGAGTTCTGAGGCACAGGGTAGATATTACACCATTGATAAGCCCGACCAGACGATTGGTGAGACACGGATCTACGAGTCCCGGTATGGACATGGTCCCAACGAGTCCCGGTATGGACATGGTCCCAACGAGTCCCGGTATGGACATGGTCCCACTCGCATTCAGCTTAAGACCTCGGACCAGGCGCATCAAGGAACGAGTGTTAAAACAGGTACGTTGGTGACTTTCGTTCTAACTTCAAAAGCAACTTTCTTTAACTTTTTTCTTAATAGCTAATGTATGGTTTCTACATTATTTTAACTATGTCATGATCTTTTAATTGCACGTCTTATTTTAAGTAATCAACATTACAAGAATAATATGACATAGTAATTAATAAAACATGCTAATAAATATTTGTCTTCGTATATTACATTCCTTAAAAACTTATTAGTATGCATGTGCTTCTATGCTATAATATAAATAATACTTAATGTTCTACCTTTTGAAAAGTGTCGTGCCTTCTTCATATCTGTCTGACTTGTAAATCATGGTGTTGGAAAATAAAAAAAAGAGGATAGTAACGGAATCATGCGAAAATGGTGTTAATGCCATATGCGGCAATATAAGCTTCAAATCAGCCTGTGCATTTGTGCAGTCTGGTCAGGACCTACCCTGTCCGCTTTAAAGTCAAGCAAGGTTTGGTGGTCGCATAACCGGATAGGATAGCACCTTACCAACTTGCGCGGATGCATATTTCGTAAGACCCCAGAAAGTGTTCGCATGACGCTGCTCATATCTCATCTTTACGAAGATCTGTTTTTGCTTAATCCATTATTAGGTCGACTTTCCAAAGAACAGTTACTTGTTGGATAGTGTGCAAACTATACGAATACTAAGTTACTTGATAGCTGAAATCACTTACCTACTATCCAGACAGTTTGGGTCAGAAAACAAACACACCTAAATCTCTGACAAGACAAGAAACGTGGACCGTGCTATCTCTTCTTAAATTATATTCTTTCAATTTATGACTAAAACTAAAGACATTAAATGCGTATTGTATTAATGAGTATAAAGTGAACTTATTTGAAGAGGCATTGTTTAACGTTGTATACGATGAAAGGAATTCCTCTCATTAATCTTTACTATATGCAACTAATTTGTGTGCTCATAATTTGAATTATTTAAAAAAAAATAATAGAAAACTGCGCTGAGTGGCGTACGTTGTATAACAAGTCTAAACTATATTTAAAAGTGTTATTTTTTCGATGTTTAATAAATGTGATATTAGGCTGATTAATGTTATAGTTAGCGGAGATCTGCATTTGAAAGACAAATACTTATATCACATGACATCTATGATTTTCAAATTGCGATACGAATGGTAGAAAGAAGATACGAGCCTCGAACATAATGAGATGATATACTTGACGCACTCTTTGACCGCAATATGTTCATATTTAAATATCACCTTTCGGATTCGTTAAATAACTAACATATGTCGGTCAAAGTATGCTTTAGCTAATACTTTCCACTCAATGCTAATACATTGTATATAATATGAGTCGTGTTCTTAAAAAACGGGGCATAATGCATGTGCGTAAAGTGTCGTCCTAGATTAGCCTGTGTAGTCCGCACAGGCTAATCACGGACGACACTTTCCGCCTAAACTGGATTTTTGCTAAGAAGAGACTTCATTTAAACGAAAAATGTCATAAAAGCGGAAAGTGTCGTCTCTGATTAGCCTGTGATTATGCCCAGTTTTCTCAGAACGCGACTCATATACTATGCAACTTCCACTAGTACCGCGTTTATCTCTGGGCTCATTATGGTACCTGCATGCTTTCTTTCAGGTGTCCGGATGGCAGAATGGTAAGCAAAACTAACAATCTTAGCGGACTGGCATGCACATATAAGTAGCCTTTGTAGAATGGTAAGCACATATAGTATAATAGTAGAATGATAAGCGAATACAGTAACATAAGAAGTCTGGTAAGATAATAAAGTCACTTAAGCTGAATTGCATGCAAAAAGTAACTTAAGCTGAATTGCATGCAAATAGTAACTTAAGCTGCATTGCATGCAAATATAGTAATCTAAGCAGACTGGTAAGTCTGTCTTGTATACTTAGCAGAATAATAAACAGCTTCTTCGCTTAACACAATGATACTCGCATCTGGTAAACTAAACACAATTGTAATCTCCTCTGGTAAACTGTACACAATGGCAATCACATCGGGTAAACTAAACACAATTGTAATCTCCTCTGGTAAACTGTACACAATGGCAATCACATCGGGTAAACTAAACACAATTGTAATCTCCTCTGGTAAACTGTACACAATGGCAATCACATCGGGTAAACTAAACACAATTGTAATCTCCTCTGGTAAACTATGCACAATGGCAATCACATCGGGTAAACTGAACACATTTGTAATCTCCTCTGGTAAACTTAACACAATTGTAATCACATCTGGTAAACTATACACAATGGCAATCTCATCAAGTAAACTAAACACAACTGTAATCACATCTGGTCAACTAAACACAATTGTAATTACATCTAGTAAACTAAACACAATTGTTATCACATCTGGTAAACTAAACACAATTGTAATCTCATCTGTTAAACTAAACACAATGGTAATCTTATCTGTTAAACAAAACACAATGGTAATCTTATCTGTTAAACAAAACACAATGGTAATTCATTTGTTAAACTAAACACAATGTTAATCTTATATGTTAAACTAAACACAATTGTAATCTCATCTGTTAAACAAAACACGATTGTAATCTCATTTGTTAAACTAAACACAATGGTTATCTTATATATTAAACTATACACAATTGTAATCTCATCTGTTAAACTAAACACAATGGTAACCTCATCAGTTAAACTAAACACAATGGTAACCCATCTGTTAAACTAAACTCAATGGTAATATCATCTGTTAACCTAAACACAATGGTAATCTCATCTGTTAAACTAGACACAATGGCAATCACATTTAGTAAACTAAGCACAATGGTAATCGCATTGTTAAAACTAAAATTAATAGTTATCGCAGCGAATAGATTTAAGAGAAATGTAATCGCGTCTAGGAAACTAAACACAGCATTTAGTAAACACATAATCTAAACAGAATTGATAGATCAGCTTCTCATCTCCGCAGAGAGGTAAGCAAAACTAGTCGTCAGCACAAAGCTTGTATTATCATAGTGAATGTGTTGAATAACTTATTTTATTTGTAATATGACTTCGTTCTGAACGGTTTGCTGTTTAATTACAAGTAGTGCTTATTAGCTCGGCCGTTTTCGGAGAAAACCCGAGGTATTGTCATAGCCAGCTCGTCGTGTCGTCCGCCGTCCGCGTCGTGCTAAAACCTTAACAATTTGTCAAGGTTTTGAACATTGGCTATAAAATCAAAGTGCTTCCACCTACAACTTTGAAACTTCATATGTAGCTGCACCTTGATGAGTTCTACACGCCTCACCCATATTTTATTAGGTCAAAGGTCAAGGTCACTGTGACCTCAAAAAAAAATTCTGACAAGCTTTCATTTATTAAACAATGCACCAGCAGCCGAGCGTTGGCACCCGTTATGCGGTGCTCTTCCGGTGTTTTTCTTTTCGTTATTAAAGTGCGTATGCTACTTGACCTCTGTGGCGATTATGTTATGCGTTTATTGGTTTATGAACAATATAATGTTTAATACTCATCTGTTTTCATACAAATTTAGAATAAGACTGACCATTTTTCATTCCAAAACATACTGTTGTTTTTACTGCAGTTGACATTACGTCTAATCTGAAATTCAGCAATTGGGAAAATATGTTGTGCCTTATGAATGAGATATGCATCTGCACAGAAGTCGTTGAATGTTAAAGACAAAATCGCCACATTCTGAAGTTCTTGGCATTTTCTATAATGTGGTAAAATACTAAGTTACTAAATTTTGTTTTCATATTGACCATTGTTTAATACAACTGTCGTTCGTTTCAGGACCGGAGACGATTTGCATGTAGAGGTATGTGGTTGTATTTATATTTAGCAAACAATTCAAACATTATGTTTTCTCAAATATTCAGCGCTATTTATCCCTTTAATAAATGTTATGGTTTCAATACATTTACTAATATAAATTATGAACGTTTAAATTTAAAAAACACATATATCGTTTAACTCTAAGGTGCATAAGCTAAAACAGTCCAACAATCGCATTTCAGAAACTCCATCTTGAAAACGTGCAAGCGGACGACACTTCCTACCCGTACAGAGCCAGTTATCGCGAGCACGTGACGACAGTATCTACTCAGGGCTCTCGCAAAGCGGCAGATGAATTCACAATAATCGATTACGTAGAACAGAACAAGCCCGCTACCAACCACGTGGTGCGCTATTCCGGACACGACTCGTCGGCGCTTCATGACCTTGATAAGGTTTTGAATATGCCAAGCGAGAGCGAGCACTCCTCCCCAGGCAGGAAGAAAAACTCTTCTTCTTCGTCATCGTCCTCTTCTTCGTCGTCGTCCGCTCCATCTCGAACACGTTCGAAATGATAAATCATCTACATGAATGTTTGTTTAAACATATTTTATTTCCAAATTGACCATTACAAATGAATTACATTCACACAATATATAATGGAAACGGTTGGACCTTAAGTTCTACAACATTATCGGGGGTCTTTCCCTAGAGTATAAAGTTACATAGATAATAGTGACTGTTTGAGATGTAAATATTAGTCGTCGTTTTGGAAATCTTTCGAAAAACTACTTAAAAAGATAGATGCAACTACTATTTTGATTACAACGATAGTAATAATAATAATAATACTATTAGTAATAATAAGAAGAAGAAAAATAAGAATAAGATTATTAATAATGATAATATTGATAGTAGTATATAATTAGAATAATAAGAATAATAATAAATATAATAATAATAATAATCACTAATAAAAACATTTGGGTGTACAAATAATATAAGTGTAATGGTACAATGTAATACACAATAATGGACAATAATGAGTCATGTCCTGGTGCGTCTATGTAAAACGCTTCGTCGCTGAAATAAATCTTTGCACTTCAGTAACAATAATTACATTTTCTTCGTCGTTCAATAATTGTTTTCCATGGAGAAGAAAATCAGAATTTAAAGGGTGAAAATGAACGCAATGCATTAAATAGAAACAATCGCTGTCTTTTTATGTATACAGAATTATGTTTGTATAACATATTTAATTGAAGTTTTTTCTTTCTTCATGAAGGCGTTGTTAAGAATGTGTATACTTAAAATAATAGATGCATTATTTAATTTATTGAACCTTTTGCAAATTAAGAAACTGGACGTTGTATAAATTGTACATAAATCAGAGGAATTCGTTAAAGACTTCCGCTGCGCACGTTAGGCTTTATGTCAAACCCCTTTTGAAAATTTGTAAATTTGTAAATACAAATTTGTTGTTTTTCTGTTTGATTATACATCGCTAGCTTGTTTATATTTGTTTATTTAGTTGTTATAATTGCTTATATTTATACTCAGAGGTGGTATGTGTTATGAATATCAACATAGTATTTGTCGTGTTCAGATGTTTGTCTGAACACATGTGTCTCTTAACAAGGACGAGAATTGTAAAGACCGCATTTATCAATTATGTTACATTTGCTTTTCACATGATATAACCTATATATAATATGTCTGTTGCACGTAATGAAAAAAATTATGTATCCATATTTAAAATATATTGCATTGTTGTTTATTGAACCTGTCTTTTGACTTGTGTACTGACTTTTTTATTTTATTATAATCACCTGTGAATTAAATTTGTAAAGCTACTTCCGAAAAAATACACACTATTAACAAGGCAATAGTGGCTTGAAATAACTTTTCCGGTCGTCTTTAACTCTTATTTTACTGCTTTATGATATGCTAACATCAGACGATCATATTTAAGATCAGCGCATTGATTTATCTACAGTTATAGAGCAAAACATAGGCTTCACATGTTGGAAAAAAACTTAGTACGCACGTGCAATAAACTGGTTGTGTACATGTTCTCATAGTTATCGGGCGAGTGCTAATATTTTGAAATGAAACACGGCTGTTAGTTAAGCCAATTTGTTGACTTCCCTTGTCCTCAATCTTGAATACAATTCGACATAATGTTTTATTGCTCCATTATATAAATTTTGTAGAACTTAGCGAATCAACTAACTTAAAATTGAAAAAAACACTATTTTGACCGAGGTAACGTCTCACTAAAACATCGGGATTGAAGCATCGTTGGATATCATCCCTAATTCTGCTATTTACAATTTCTCGAAAATGTGTCTTGTATATATGGTTTTAAGCAAAATTATATCAATGAATTAATCGAGAGAACACTTACATTCAAACAAATATAGTATATTTGCAAAACAGCGGTTGGTTTCACTGATTTGAAGTCAATAGTTCTGCGAAACAGTGAATACCGCTTGCAGTTTGCGGTTGATTCCCGCATTTGAATAAAAATGGACATAAGATCAACGAAACATGTTCATAGAATCGCTTTATTTTCTATCTTAAATATATTTAGCAAAGTCTGGCAATACGATGACAAAAATGAATGAGACATAGATACTGACGTACTTTAGCACATATGAAGTATTTGATATGAATAATAAAAATCTTTTGAAATCACGTGCAACCTGTTTAATTGAAATATATGCACGAAAATGTAAATCAGTAATACTTGCTTTGTTTGAATAAGTTAACGATGACATTAATGCTTATGAATTTCAAAAGCTTAAGCTGAATTAATGTCCCTTTGAATTCGCAAGAAACATACGCTTTCAACTCAGAAACGTAAGAATGCATGAATTACAAATTGAAAGGACTTAAACTGGTTGATATATTTGAATTTGACGTTTTAATTATATATTTCATAATGCTCGTATTTCAATATTGTTAGAGACAAAACGTGGACGTTTCGTTAGATTTGCTACTACGTACATCTGTCAGAGCTCATCTTATAATAATTACAATATCAACATCCACCAGTTTCACAAATAGTTCAAACAATCTGTAAATTTCAATATAGCACCACCTTTAAGGAACAATATTTAATACATATAAAGTCTCTTTATAAAAAAGATAACATGAACTAAAATAACATGAGCACGCAACAATAAATATGTATGATACAACAAACACATAAGACATATTTCCTTAGCAAATTCATTTAAACAATGTCCGATATAATAGCACTAGAATAATCATAGCCTCTTATTACAGAAATAGAAAAACTAAATAAAAATATATTATTGCATACATTTGTGTATCCTATTAATACCGGATTTTGTGTTACAGCTACAAAATAATCAGAATATCAGAATGTTGCAATAACATTTATTACCCGTGATTACTACCTCTTCAATCAGATCTTAATCGAGATAATATGAAGGAACATAACATTTTAAGAAACTTGTTAAACAGTTTGCTATATCTATCGTTTTCTACATAGATTCAAAAAGTAGTGCGTGCATTCTACTCAAATAAGAAAAAAAACACTTGAAAAACAAACTTGAAAACAAATATGTTCGTTTCTTGACAATCATCAATCAAAATCGGAAAAATTATCAAGCGTTTATAAAGCGTTTCTTCGATAATTCAGGAAACAAACGTGTATTACCGACATAGTGTTTTCTACGCTTCATGTCAAAAGTCCGCGTGGTTTTGCGAGTTAGCGATTGCTTCTAGAGGTCTCGGATTCAATCTCCAGGGCAGGCACTTTTTATTTAATCAGATTTTTTATAATTTGTTAAACTATTCCAAAAATTACAGTTGCGTAAGTGAATTAATTAAATGATATTTTCAAAAATAAGAACATCTATAAAAATTCCTTAAAACGATAAAAGATAATATCACAGTCGTTGCAACATACTATTCGACATAATAAATATACATTTACTGCCGTAAATAAAAACAATTACAATTGAATCACGGTCACGTCATTCTAGAAATTATAAATTCTGAATGAAATAAGTTGCACAATATTTATATTTAACTCTGATACAAAACTTTGTCCTTGAAACACTTACGTTAAAATAAAACCACAAAACCACTCAGATTTAACTTACGCTGGGCTCTAAAACCCATTTACATCAGTTGACCATATCAATTCTAGCACAAGATTAAAAAAAATACTACAACGCTTTCTACGAAAACGGGTTTTGAGAAAAACATCACAGCATTTAACACCGAGAAAAATAAGCACCACTATAATGCTTAATAGTCATACAACATAGAGGGCACAATAAGTGTTCTTCCAATGTCCACACATCATGACACTGCCGATGACATCGACACCATATTCTTCATCAAATTAAGGTGTTCGCAATCACAGATTGTTAAACCCATCAGCTAAGTATTTCACTACCATATTGTATTCAGCAATGTGCATGCGCTTGCTTTACAAACACCGATAAACTGAGTCGTGTTCTGAGAAAACTTGGCATAATGCATGTGCGTAAAGTGTCGTCCCAGATTAGCCTGTGCAGTCTGCACAGGCTAATCAGGGACGACACTTTCCGCCTAAATTGCAGTTTTGCGAAGAAAAGACTTCGTTTAAACGAAAAATGTCATAAAAGCGGAAAATGTAGTCCCTGATTAGCATGTGCGAACTGCACCGGCTAATCTGGGATGACGCTTTACGCACAAGAATTATGCCCAGTTTTCTCATAACGCGACTCAACTAAGTGAAGATGTTATCACCATGGCAAAGTATACACAATTATTGTAGCCTATAGATTCACCCCATCTTCTCCGGGTTGGTCGTTAGGAACAGTTATCCAGGTGGATGGGTCAACTTTCTTCTCATAAGACCTCTGGGACCGTTTCACTCTTTGTTTGTCCCCTGATTCAAAGAACTCGGGGTCAACACCCATATTATACTCCTTCGTCCCGTCAAAAATCTCCGGTTCTTTGTTCTTGTTTCTTCGCCTCGACCGCTTCTTCTTCTGCCCCTCCTCAACAGTCTCAGTCCCAGTATCCCGCAGCGGAAGTGGTGCAAGCTTGTTCGCCCGGATGCCTCCAGTATCGGGAAACTCGTCTGTACTGATCCCCTGGGTTGTCTTGTTACCGAAGACGATTTTCTTGTTAAAGTCGTGCCCGGCGTAGCTTTCCCCGTCTGTGTTAAGTTCCTCTTCCTCCGTCTGCGGTTCTAAAATACGTGTCTTACGTTAAATACAAATAATGAGTATAACAAAATAAACCATGATGCAATAACATGCGTTATAATTGTGCTAGTCAGTGTTCATCAATTGATGTGCGTAATGTTCTATAACACGAGAGGTACATACGCAATTCTTTAAACGAATTAGATATACATATCACGGGACCTGTGTGGGCGCACAAAAGTCATTTCCGCACGGATTGTTAACATTCATGATTGACAGATAACGATTCACTTTTTGGTAGGAAATGTTGTTCTGATAAAAAGAAACTTCATACTCTAAATTTTGGTTGTCTTAAATTAGTTTTTAACTAGACCTCACACACATATTTTCATCATTGTCGTTGTCTAGATAGGAAATAAAATGGGATCAATAAGCAGGGACACACCAGCCATTGTTCTTGAACCTGTTTCTTGAACCTAAATCATAAGGCCGCATTAGATGCCAACGCAACTAATTAAACAATCTCTACCAGATTTGTCGTCAGGCGCCACAGTCGTCTGCTTCCGTTTCTTTTGATACAAGATGACGACCACCACGAGAGCAGCAAGGATGCCGACAAGAAGCACTCCTACAATCACGAGAGGGATAAGCAACGCCAAGCCTCTATCTTCTTCCGTCGCTGCGCCGTCTGGCGGCAGTGTTTCTGTGCTGTTGACTTGACGACCGAATATGTTCACTGAGAGCACAGCAAAGTTGGAGAGGTCCTTACCTGACAGATCTTTCTTCACCTTGGATAAATGATATAAAATGAGGCTCATTTACTTTGATATAAAACGCTACCGTAAACATACATATAACACTTAATTGTGTCATATGGGGTATGTACATTAGATCAGGTAAAGACCTACCTGTATGACCAATCGTAATAGGGCTCCTGTAAATCCGACCTCTCTCACGGATTTGAGCAAGCTTATTGCCCCACTTGCTGCGTCGATGCTAAACATACCATTGTCATTACCTGGAAATAAAAGCATTACTAGATTTATATCCCCATTTGCTTTTCAAAGCAATTCATTTGTTTCACCAACGGCAAAAATACGAAATTTTGTATTAATATAGCTGATTGGAATATAATACGGTAAATTATACAAACATAAATAATTCACTTATATGGCTATTTCTATTTCATCATCAAGAAAATACTTATAAAGCCCCAAATCATCGTAGGCTACAGTGCTAAATAACCTGTAGTAATTCATTGATTTAATTAAAAAACTATTTTTTCTTTAAACGCATTATGTCGTATTCACAAATAGTAAGTTGTCTACCACCCTGTGTACATAGTTACCAGTTTACATGCCTACGTTTCTAGTTATAAAATCATAGTGATAACATCAATAATTATTCAGTTAAAAATGCGTACCTGATTGGATACTGTAAAACATTGGGGTCCCTAAGGTGTCTAAATCTATGGCCTGTAGAGGTCTGGGTTGAATAGCCAACACTATCTGTAATGCAGTTATCCTTTTCAGATAGTTTCTACATAAGATTAAACACTTTCTGTTAATTCAGTTAAATATACGTGGTTAAATGTTTTAGCCTTGCATATAGTCTGTATATGTATTATACCGTATATAAATGTTAAAAAGTGGCTCCGTTACAAGCTATGAAGATTTTTTAGGCCGTACAAAAATGTAAAACAACCTTTGAAAAATAGCACACCCGTTCTCTTGGCTTTATTATGCTAACTAAATGTTTTTAAGGTATGTGTTTTCAATTTTAATTGTAATTATACACTTTATCTGATACACTTTCCCGGTTACAATGTGATGAAACATTTACATTTTTGTCCGTGTCTCGGATCGTTGCTGTGTATGGCGGTGCGGTACATTTCATGCACTCGGGATGGTCCCACGTGGGCCTCTGATCATCCGCGTCGGTCACTGTGATGTTGATAGTGGCGAACGATGTCCGGGCAGTAGCTCCTGGGGCATCCTACACGACATGTATCCATGCATCAATGCATCCATATATAATGTTTCTTTTGTATTGTATATATACAAGGTTTGATTTATATATATGTATAACATTTTCATCTTGGTTGAAAATAACCTATGTGAGAAGAATTAAACACTTATCTATAAATCGAGTTTTACGACATCTTCGTTTCAAACGTTCAATCCTAAATAATACTGTTATTTGTATGCAGTAAATTATTTTGCAAATGAAGCGCGTGTACTTACCTTTACGCTGATGTTTAGCATCAGCACATGTGAAGGCATGGTGTCAAAATCCATAGTAATGTTGTTCTTTGTAATTCTGCCATTTGTTGTTGCACGCATTATAAAATATTTGTCAGCGCCATGCTAGAATCATATACAGTTTGTTATATAGTCCAGTAGCTCTCATAAACCATGGTATTACTTGTATGCATCTATATAATCAACATAAGTTAACATAATAAAATGAAGGAATAATGAAACTCGATAAACTTTATTAGGGCAGAAATTATTTTAATAAGTGGAAGAATTAGAATTTTATTAAGCAAAAAAATATCGTGCTAATATCAAGCATTTTTAATTTCGCAAAGTTATGCTCATGAAAACACTTATAAAGAGCATTTTAAAATGCAGTATCTACCTCTTCGTTCCCAATAGCGTACGGAAAAATGTTGTAATAAAAGTTGACGGTATCACCGACGTCTTTGTCCGTTACGAATGGCGACAGGTCCATTAACAGTTCGTTTTCAGGCATGTCCTATTACGACAATCGATTGATTTATAACATTATAACATAACAGGTTACAATCGAAATTAGATGACTTCTAACATGAAAACTGTAATCGACTTGTTTCACCCCCGGAAACCCGACATGCTGTGAGAAGTTGGCCATGCTAGGAGATGTAGCCGATATTTTTCAAAGAATTTCGGTAGGGTAAGTAAATCCAAATCTATAATTGTTTAAAGGCATTTTTGAAATAAAATATATTTTGGTGCATGCAAAGGTGGTATTACCATGTATGTTAGAAAAATCCTGGTTATTAATATTCAGGATTTATTGAAATATGGCTATTTAGAGTCGACGATGCAGGGATTTGCCCCATATTTAGCACTTTATTTACAAAATTCTTTAAAGGTATGCCAGTGAAAAAGTTTTTCACCGACAATTATATTAACCAATGTCCCCGAGTAACATATCTGCAAGGGTTTCTTAAAAATGTTCGTATTGGTGGAAAAATTTGACTTTACATACAACGTGTTGATGAAAAAAATGATATGACTGGTGCTGTACAAAGATGTCGAGATATGACATGTGTGAAGTTCATTTATAAACTTAAAAGCTCACTATAACAGCTGATGTATGCCCACTCTGACGCATTGTAGATCATTTTCATTGAACTTTGAGGTTTTATAATGATATCCGCTCTGAAGCTAAGTTAATTTCCAGCTAATTTGTATCTTTTTTATTGCTTGAAAATCATTGTAAATGTGAAGCAATTGATTCATACAAGTAAAAATATACGTCCGGTAGGCAAACTAAAGATGTATAATAATATTTTGTGCCTATAGTTCCAATTATGGGCGGTAGACTTTCATAAATGTTAACTAAATTTGGATCTATTATACATGACTTCAAGTTGACAGCTTTGCAAACATCTCCGACAATGCACGCGTGTAAATGTTTGTTTCTTTTCGTTCTTTTTGGTAGTGATATATGCAAAATGTAAACATTTATTTTCAAAACCCAATACACGCCTCCTTCTTATGTGTATTTGCATAGATAACACGCATTTTTCATCTGATGAAGCCCCAAGCCTTGAAGGTACATATTAAGCCAGATTTCAGCAAATTATAACATTTAAAACTAAGGCGTACTTTCCATTAGAGAGTAAAACGTATATTGAGAGAAATCGTCTAGATTGCATTTAAATTATAAAGCTATGGTCTTTTATCGCTATACTCATTAAATGACGTCCTAGTAAGTGTTTTACTTTACAAGTCATTTAAAGTTTCACGTCATGGAAAAATGTATTTTTCGTATTAAATATTAAGTACGACGTACAGTTAGTTTGCAAGTCGCGTAACCCACTTAAGGTAGAATATTAACTTACGGCTCGCGCATACATGTTGTGAGTCCTCTCACTCTGCTTCTCTCCTCTGTGTCTGTCTCTGTCAGTGTCTGTCCGTACATACCAGAGCTACAATAGGAGGTTCTTTATGTCCGGTTTTCTGTACACTTGACACAATGAGGTTCATTCCATAAATAATCGCTCTCACGGGATTAACATATACTTGTGGGGTTAAAAAGATCAAAGAAACATCAAAGGAATAACATAATAATGTGCCTCTTGTTAGAACGTCCGTCCGTCCACTAGCTCTCTCCGTCCTTTCCTGCCTCTCTCTCTTCAAATGTTTAATGCTCGAAAACATATTAACTTATTAAGCAATATTATTATAAAACATAATAATCTTAAGGGTAAATATAAATGATCAATAATAACAAAAATGGGTTACCTTTTGATAATTGAAACTAGTCTGTTTTACTCGCGAAAATTTAACTAGCGAACTGCGGGGATTGGGGGGGGGATATTAGCGGTTTATTGAACTCGCATTAAAATTCAGTTGATACATTAGATGTTTTATTTTGATGTTTTGTTCACTAATATCTAATATCTATGCAAATACACATAAGAAGGAGGTGTGGATTTGGTTTTGAAAATAAATGTTTATATTTTGCATATATCATTACCAAAAAGAACGAAAAGAAACAAACATTTTCACGCGTGCATTGTCGGAGATATTTGCAAAGCTGTCAACTTGAAATCATGTATAATAGATCCAAATTTAGCTCACATTTATGAAAGTCTACCGCCCTTAATTGGGGCTTGATTGGTCATTGTCGGCTCGGGTACTACTTATATGTACCCCGGGTACTTTGAAGTATACTTACATGTACCCCGGGGAAGGTAAATATACTTAAACGTACCCGGTCGATATAAGACTGTACCTGAGTTGTATTCCCGCCTAAAATCCGATGTCGTAAAACGCGCTACCGATTACCGTAAAACGATATTGTTTATCTAAAACAAACTTCTCTGATAAAAAAACTGCTTCAACATTTGAGTATGATTTTCGATAATAAAGAGGCCATTTAACAGAAAACTGACATAAATGTGAACATAATTAGTTAAAAAAAAACAGCCGACAACGACCGATTTAGCGTTCAAATTCCCGGGTACGTTTTAGTATATTTACCGTACCCGGGGTACATGTAAGTATACTCAAGAGTACCCGAGGTACTTGTAAGTAGTACCCGAGCCGACAATGACAAATCGAGCTTAATTGGGACTATAGGCACAAAATATTATTATAAATGTTTAGATTGCCTACCGGACGTATATTTTTAATTGTATGAATCAATTGCTTTACATTTACAATGATTTTCAAACAATACAACGAGATACAAATTAGCTGGAAATTAACTAATCTTCAGAGCGGATATCATTATAAAATCTCAAAGTTCAATGAAAATGATCTACAATGCATCAGAGTGGGCATACATCAGCTGTAATAGTGAGCTTTTAAGTTAATAAATGAACTTCACACATGTCATATCTCGACATCTTTGTACAGCACCATGTCATATCATTTTTTCATCAACACGTTGTATGTAAAGTCGAATTTTTCCACCAATACGAACTTTTTTTAAGAAACCCTGGCAGATATGTTACTCAGGAACATTGGTTACTATAATTGTCGGTGAAAAAAAAACCTTTTCACTGGCATACCTTTAAAGAAATTTGTAAATAAAGTGCTAAATATGGGACTAATCCCTGCATCGTCGATTTTAAATAGCCATATTTCAATAAATCCTGAATATTAATAACCATAATTTTTCTAACATACATGGTTTTACCTCCTTTGCATGCACCAAAATATATTTCATTTCAAAAATGCCTTTAAACAATTATAGAACTGGATTTACTTACCCTACCGAAATTCGTTGAAATATATCGGCTACATCTCCTCGCATGTCAAACTTCTCACAGCATGTCGGGTTTCCGGGGGTGTGTTTGGTAGGTAGTATTGCTCGTAAATACATTAGTTAGTACATATACAAACAAAACACCTCTGCACATATATGTTTAAAAAAAAATAAAAATAACATTTTTATTTATTGGACATACTGTATAGAGAATACTAGGTCGGTGCCGAATAAAGCAAAGTTTATTTTGCGAGGCTTAGAAAATCTGAACCACGAGCCTTGGCGAGTTGTTCAGATTTTCGTGCCGAGCATAATAAACTTTGCTTTATTCGGCACCGACCTAGTATTCGATTTATCCCATCCATTTTCTAAGTCGTAAATTGTTTCTTTTAAAATAGAATAGGTAAATAGAACTACACGGACAATCCCAAAGTTATTTTAAGCAAACATTGTTTAATTATTTTAATCGTGCCGAGCCTAATACATAACAAAAACATCAGTAAGTAACCTTTTTTCTATTTATCATACCTCTACTTTCCCGATTTTAAAGAAATAATGAAAAAAAAACACTAAACAACTGCAGCTTTAGCGTGAAAGAACATGACTTTACAGACTTGTGTCGTATGACGTATTAATAATGACGTCACGAGTACGCGCACTAAATATTTGTAATTATTGTTCTTTTGCTTTTTGAGTTGCATTTTGTGTTTAAAGGGGCCTTTTCACAGATTTCGTCATTTTTTAACTTATTCATTAAATGCTTTATATCGATAAATGTAAACATTGGATCGTAAAAGCTCCAGTAAAAAATCAAGAATAAAATTAAAAAAAGGAAAAGAACATTGCCCGGACCAGGTTTCGAACCAGTGACCCCTGGAGTCCTGCCAGAGTAAAGTAAAAACGCTTTAGCCTACTGAGCTATTCCGCCGATTACACAAACTTGATATATTTTATACCTTATATAAGCAATCTTCGTAGTTTCACAAAATTTAACGACAAAAACAGAACTCTCCAAATTATTCAATCGTTTCGCGTTGCAACGCTTTATAATTTTTAGGTTTTAAAATCGTCAAAAGATGCATATAATGGCTATATTAGACCATGGTAAATGTTCAGTATTACTGTTTCCTCACACATATCATAACTAAAACGAAAATTTGCGAATCTGAAACAACTTTTTTCAATTTTGTCAATTTACCAAAGCGTGAAAAGATCCCTTTAAAATATATTACATCTTGGTATCAAATTGTTTGTTTTGTTGAGTCTGATTCGAATTTACTAAAAATGATTACTTTAAAGTTGATTCCGAGTAATATGACCATCCTCCGCCGCGCGTGACAGCTTTATTTCAGCATTGTCAAATAGAGAATACTAGGTCGGTGCCGAATAAAGCAAAGTTTATTTTGCGAGGCTTAGAAAATCTGAACCACGAGCCTTGGCGAGTGGTTCAGATTTTCGTGCCGAGCAAAATAAACTTTGCTTTATTCGGCACCGACCTAGTATTCGATTTATCCCATCAATTTTCTTAGTCGTAAATTATTTCTTAAAAATAGAATAGGAAAATCGAACTACACGGAAAAAGCCAAAGTTATTTTAAGCAAACATTGTTTCATTATTTTAATCGTGCCGAGCCTAATACATTACAAAAAGATCAGTAACTAACCTGTTTATCTGTTTATCATACCTCTACGTCCCCGATTTTTAAGAAATAATAAAAAAAACACTACTGGTCGTGTACGTAAATCCGGCCTGTACGTAAAAAATCGGCCACCCTATTAAAAGCGTTTCAGCGATACCGACTACACTTTTTTGATCCGTATCATCAAACGCACTTGCCATAGCAACAGAATTCCAAAGATTGCACAAATCATGTAAGTATAACCCTGTTTATTTTCGGGTTGAAAAGTCAGTTTCATAACAGGAAACGTTTGAGCACGTGGGGAATATGACGTCATCGAGCGCGCGCACTGATAATGAGGTGCGACATGGGAGAAAACTTAACTTTAATTTGTCTTCTGGGTTGGACCATTATTCATTACCGACGTAGGCAACCTTATGATATACAATTTTAATTACAGATATGAAGGCCTTTTTTCACAATACGTAATTTGTTTGAACTCGTTTATCTGGTATCAAATAGTATTGTTCTCGCTAAATAGTATAAAAGCTAGACGAGTCCCGGCCGAATTTTCAATTCAAGGGAGGTAACTCCGACATAAAACATTGATTAATAATAACACAATACACTCCCTTATTACTGTGTATTATATAATAGAGAATGGTTAATGCTCTTGAACCTGTTGAAGAGTCATGCTATTTTATTTAACGTGTTGTTATTTGGACGCGATATCGTACAAATAATGTAGCGAGTTTTGCAAGTCAGTATGAGCTTAGCTACGCTGGACGGAGCGTCGTTGTATACACTCGATATTGGCCAATGAGAGTGCACGCTTTGCATGAGCGACAGCACTCGTAGGCTTGCATTACTTGCAGTAAAATTATGCACACGTCAATTGCGGCGGAACAGTGGTGTAATGGTAGAGCGCTGGCTTAATAAACGAGAGGACCCTGGTTCGAATCTCGCCCTGACCACTGGAATTTTTCTGAGCAAGAAATTTCTCCCACATTTGCTCTTCTCGTCGATATTGCGCATTTCATGCAAAGTACAGTTAAATCATATATTTGACGTAAATTTTTTTATTAACTTAAAGTTGAATTCATTACATACCACTAAATTGTTTTGTCGAATTCTCAAATTGGTATAAATAAATTTGGAATCCGAAACACGCTTCTGAATTTTATTAATAACGCCACATAAACAAAGTGTAGCTTCAAATAAACAGTGCTTCGTGTATTTTTTCGGTTTCTTTGTCTCAGTAAAAAGCGCGCGAAAACTTTGAAGACGTGTACAACGTCACGTGAAATGTGTTGGCGTATTTATTGAACAGCAAGTCAGGCGACATACGTGTGTTCAGTTGGAAAACCCCGTCTCGATTGGACATAATTTCATCACATCTTTTAATTGTCACATATGCGAAAAATTAATTTGCTACTTAAGAAAAAAGGCGAATGTTTATGTTTATGAAATTCTTGAGTTTACTATTTAAAATGGAATATACGGGATAATCTGGCATTGAACAGCGACGAGAAAAGAAGTAAGTATACAGTAATTGATAAGAGTTGCGCTGATGCGGATGCATTGGGGAATCGATCCAGTTAGGATTATGCGAGTCTATGCGTGAGAAAAAGTGTTCAGCAATGAAATAAATGTCATTATCCATGACTTTATAGGTTTTTTCTTAAAGAGTCATAACGGACCAAAATAACGTCATTAGTAAGAGGGGGCTCATCTTTCTACGTTATGTAATTTGTCATGTCGGCAAAATTGTTGCTCAATAATTAAAATATTAGATACACATAACACAACATGTACATTATTCTAGGCTAGTTATTCTCTAGCAAGGAAACCAACATTCTAAAGATGGTTGCCATTGCAGGAACAAATTGCGAAAGAAAAAGAGACGTTATTTTGTCTAAGTTATCTCTATTACATAACTATTAGGATAAACAGTGCACCCACAATTCGACCCGTGCTTTAAAACACACTCTTTATAAATTTGAATGGGTTTTGTTCATTTCAAACGTGCGATACAAAAAGCTGTTACATAATATTGAAAACTGAGTCGCGTCTAAGATGATGCAATAGCGTACAAATTCAGTGCCTTCAGCGCTTTGATTTATAGTTGGTATCATGGTCGGTGTCTGACGCAGTTTGAGCTGATGATGGCGGTGACAAGTTTGTGTGATGGTGTTGAATGGACATGTAAGAGGTGTAATCCCTGGGAGTATGAAGAATGAGGTACAGTAAGTATGTAGATGAGATTGCGTGTGCGCGTGAAGGCGAGAGTGCGTGTGTGCGAACGCGTGCGTGAGGTTATGTGTGTCTGTGCAGTTCAATGTATGTTTTATTATTAAATTGCATTAAAAGAAAAAATCATATTTAAACAATTTTCGAATAATAATAATGAATAAATAATCAATATATTTTAATGTTGGAAAGTTTTTAATCTTTAACTTTCATAGGACCCTCAAAAGAACGTCGCATTGACAATCTATAAATTATGGTATCTTGTAACCTTTTATTCCCGTGGTGGACCTCCCAATACCAAGAAGTTGAACGCTATTTATAGCTGTTTATAGCTATTTCTAACATTCAGAAAGTAAACATTTGTTCATTTGTAAAAAAAACATGAACATTTTATGTTAAACGGACAAATATAACAACAAAACACACAAAGAAATCAAACCAACTGCAGAGGAACGTTGAAAAGACTGATTTCCGTCATTTTTAATATTTAAAGGGTAAGTTTCATATGGAGATAAAAACAATAACTTAGATGATTAAGTTGTTGAAACATGCATCATTGTTGACCATACACGTTGGCCTTAACCCATGGAATGTAATAAACATGATTAGTTTAAGTATAAAGAATGAATTGGACACCAAAAAGTGGCACAGAAAAATTGGCGATTTATATGACCCAGAATTATTGATGTGAAATTTTATTGCGATCCCAAATCTTCAGCGTGGGAAATTAAAATAAAACCACCAAAAGTGGCCGGAATTACGTACACGACCAGTAAACAACTGCAGCTTTAGCGTGAAAGAACATGCACTGTGTCGTATGACGTGTTCATAATGACGTCACGAGTACGCGCACTTAATATTTGAAAATAATGTTGTTTTTTTTGCTTTTTGAGTTGCATTATTTGTTTAAAATATATTACATCTTGGTATCAAATTGTTTGTTTTGTTGAATCTGATTCGATTTTACTAAAAATGATTACTTTATAGTTGATTCCGAGAAATATGACCATTCTCCGCCGCGCGTGACAGCTATATTTCAGCACTGCCGAATTGAGGAAAATTTATTCCACAGTGGTTTATTTCGACAATGCACGTCTGATGATGGGATAAAATAAAGGAAAGTATATTCCACAGGGGTTTATTTCGACAATGCACGTCTGATGATGGGATAAAATGATATTTATAGACGTGTTAAATATTGTAGTCAAATCCTTAGCCCTACCTCTCGCACGCGTTTGAAGTAAGGAGCACCATTAAACTCGGGGTTAACCTCATTCACTGGTGATATGGTGACAGTGATCTCTGGTAGCTGAAACAAGCAATTGGAACTTGCTAACAAGTTTTTGAAAAGACAAAATAGGTCTTTAAGCTTATTAAAGATCGTGTGATTTTTTTTCTGTCCTGACCTGACACATCGACACAATATTGGGCCATTGGTCGAACTACCATCATGTATTTAACACTTGGCACATAAGGCAGCAGAACTTTGGGGTAAGTTAATCTTATTCGAGGCATGCAATCATTTGTTTGAAATATATGTCACAGATATAGCGTAGCGAACAAGATGTAAAAAGTTAATCTAATTTAAATGCATAGTCAGTCGTCACTTTAAATCTCTTATAAAGACAGACTTATTCGTCACATACCGTATCTGCCCCACACTTCAAGACTAACATCAAGAACGTTATTTCTCTGCCAAACTGAAAAACGAAATGGTTTGAATAATACTCTACAAGTGATGTCAACTATCAGTTATTCTACAAGCAATAAATGTATTTATTCTATTTCTCAAATTAGTGATTTGAGCTTACAAAAACCGTATTTTTCAAACACACATAAAGGGACCAATATTAACTGGCCACCAAATATAGCCCACGTTGGTATGGTTCATAGGTGTTTGTCATTCACTCATTCATTTCAAATAGTGTCGCGTTTATAATAAATCGTCAATTTTTTTTTTTTTTTGGGGGGGGGGATGACGCAATAAGTGTCATTTCATGACGCCCTCAATCAGCTGATTCATTATACTGATGGCGAAAAATTATGTCAAATGACTAGATTTAAAGGTTGAAGCTAGTATATTTTTTAAGCTAAAGTTTTCTCGACTTTATTTTTTATGAAAAATCATTCAGTGGTAAAGTAAAAAGTAGTCCGTGCACGCGACAGGTATATCTCACAAGGTTGAATACAGGTTAGTATATTCCATAAGGTGTTATACCGTCAATGTCGCGTTGAAAATGGGATAAATATATATATATATCGGCAATATTTTCACTATGGGCAGGTTTTATATGTCATTTCATATACTCGCGTACATGCCTTAACCATATTGTATTTCGAGTACAATGATACATTCTTTCTATTTTGTTATGCTTACTTCACCGTTGAAATACTCCAGATCTAGAGGTTTCGTAATGGAAATTATAAATGTGGCGTCATCTGGCTTCTGAAGCATGAAGAAACTGATCAGTTTGTTAAGCTGCTGGTTGTCTAAGGACGGTTGTTTTACTTTGAGCTCAATTACATCCATGGGATCGTTCGTTCCGTTGAGTATATGCGTTCCTTTATAAGTGTAGGATATAGGATTATTGGACATTCAAATAAATACGCTTAGCTTGAATTACGCGAATGCTTAATAGATCGATAATGTGTGTGTGTGTGTGTGTGCGTGCGTGCGTGCGTTCGTGCGTGCGTGCGTGCGTGTGTGTGTGTGTGTGTGTTTGTGCAAATATATCAAGTTGTATTATGTTAATAGAAAATGATAATACATTTAATTTTTTTAATTTTTAATACATTCTTTTTTCTTATGTAACATAAATAGTTGGTAAATTACAGCATTAATTATGAGAATTCAAAGTACAAAACAATCATCATTTTACAATTTAGCAATACTTGGATTCTACATTTTTTTCTCAACTGTGTATGCTTTTAACAGAAGACAGGCCGTCATCTGACTTAAGGTGAAAATTTAGGAAACAAATATAAGAATTTTTGCATCAAAATAAAGGAGGTTTGGGCTCGTTTAGGGTATAATATAGCAATTTTATGGTAAACAGTAATGTTATAGAGATATGTAAAAAACTTCTTACTTACTTGTTTTCCATTTATAATCATTAAATTCATGTTTTACTTAACAAAACAGTCCCTCATCTTCACCACCAGGGCAGATATGCTGATGCAGCAACACACTGTGGTCATCAATGTGGACACCTGAATTTTTTTTAAATTAAAATAGTTAACAAACAACAAAACACAAAACATTTTTAAACAAAGTTTTACAACCTTACATAAGAGTGCAACATAACACTGATAATGAAATTATTGAAACCAAAAACATGAATCACATACATGCAGTATCATATCATGGTATATAGTATAAATTCTGTATTTTATGCACATTAAAAAGATATACACTCTTCAATCAAACATTTTTAGGTCATGAAAAGAACATCCTATATGATAAAATGTACATACAGAAAATATAAGAATTTTATGGCAGCTTCTGCATATAAATATATTTGAAATTGAATATCAATATAATTAATTGAACAAAATTGCACTGTGTTATTAATATCAATTGTTAAACGATCTTATCTAATTGGTATCAGACACACAATGGTTATATAGATGCATATCCTTAATTATTTTACAAGACTTCAAATGACCAAAACTATTTAAAAAAATGTCCAATATTCAAAAGAATTGGAAGCCTGAAGATACGCTCAATTCCATCTAAGATCAGGAAGAGCATTTAATATTCCCTCAGAAGAGCATCCGTGGGGAAAGACCTGCTACAACTTTCTGCTAGGATTTGTTCTCACCTTTGAAATGGTTTATATTTTTCTTCATCAAAGGTGTCCATATAGATATCACAATGGTGTACCGCAGCATTCCTGCAAGATGGTGATGCTTTGGAAGAGGAGGGACATCTTTTTACACTGTTAATTAAAATATCTAAAGGCAGTATTACTTCTTAAAAGTATCTTTTTTTTAAAGAGGAAATTTTCAGAACAAAATATAGGAAAAAAGTCAAAAATATATAAAAATATAGGAACTATAGGAGGTTTTGAAAAAAATGGGAAAATTCTCCAAAATATAGGAAAATATAGGAATATAGGAATCAGTTGACGGCCTGAGAAGACTTCTCGTGATTATGATTTAGCAAGTCATATAAGCATGAACAATAAACTGTAAATCATAAAATCAAATGCTAAGGATACAAAAAATGGAACACATATAATATAAATGTACTGGTTTATCTATATTTAATGGTCTAATGATAACTTAAATTTTACACGAAACGGAAATTTAACTTTTAACTATATATTCCGTTCGATACACAATTTGTTGCTTATATAGACATATGAATGAAGTTAATTTGAAGCAAAATTACGTATAATGGTAGATTCATTTTTAATAACATGAAAGCATTGAGTGAAATAATGTTTGCAAATAAACTTGCTACTAAGCACTGGGATTAAGTATGTATGCTTACCGTTTTCGGCTGTTTCTTTTATAGAAAAAGTCGATTGCTGTTGCTGTGAGTCGATTTTGCAGGAACCTTGAACTTAAGGAAAATATAAAATGTGGTAAATTAGAAAGAAGTTAAGTACGATGCAGTTTATAAAAAAGCCAATTATTAAAGCTTGAGTATTTAGCATGGTTATTCAACTGATATTTCTTCACATTAAAAAGTGAAACGATAACATGTAATATATGTCACAGACAACTTTCAAAAACATGACTTAGGCTTTACTGCATTATTTTGTCGCTATATATGGATACACCGTGTCTGCGTGTTAAAAGCAAACGTATATAAAAATGCTTCAACAAACCTGTTGTTGTCAGTAAAAGAAGTGAAACAGCAAACACGGCAATATTGTGTGCATTCATTTTTCAGAAATTCGACTGCGAATTTATCACCTGAAAGTAGCAATTATTCGGTTTAATATTTCGTTCTTATTTAATGTCTTACGAAGATCAGTACTGATCGATGTAAGTTTTTATAAGATAGTCAAGTTAATTAACTACAATCAATTTTTTTAACTATTAGGAGAGAAATTATAATGAACAATTAACAAAATTATTTATATAAAAATACAGAATGAATATTAAGAAGCAAATTATTGCTTTTAAATATTTGCTAGTAAGAGCTATGAAGTGTAATTCGGATGATCAAACATGTCCTAACGTTTATTAAAGTGATATTATGGGTATTTTTCACTGTTGAATTCAACTGAAAAGAATTAACAGGTCAAAATAGTAAGTTAAAGTGTGGTAACTGAACAATTATCTGCAACTCATCTTGCTAGCAGTTGTTTATAAAAAATATATTATATTCGATATTTTACATGACTGTCCCAGTCCTCTAAGCCGAGCGGAACTGTCTTTTTATTAGGATCGGAGTTAGTGTTCGTGTGTCGTATGTAAATATATCGTTGCAGGAAATTAAAATGATCCGTAAAACAAGATCGTGTCTTTGTGACGTATGAACGAATCTGCACTTAAACTAAATTTAGATTCACATCGTACATCGAATCATATACTGTTAGATGCGTCTAATGTCACTTTAACAACACATTATGACATCGATTTTTCATATATACGCAAAGGACCACAACGCAATTATCGCGGTTAATAATAATGAAATTTGAATATATACACAAAATAAATCTTTGTCGTATAGCTTCGTTACAGTGTCATTTAGAATTTCATAACTAAGCCAAACACATTATTAAAGTATTTCTTAATGCAGCGAAAGCGTGCCAGAAGTCTCTCATTTGAGATTTGTGGATGTAATCTGGGTTCGAAAATCTGAACCGACAAACTTTTCAATATTTTGTATGCTGTTGTTGTTCTTTTTAAAATTGAAAATAAAATTATACGACAAAAAACCGGTTTATGTAATACACAAAAATGATGTTTGCGATTCTAAAATTACAGAAATTTTAAATATTCTATTTGCTTGACGTATACCTTCATATTGCATATTGTCCAGTTTTTTTTTATCTTTTTAATTCAGATGCTTATTTAAAAGATACAATTCAGCCTTTAACAATGTTCTTAATATTCATAATCACATTTTGAGTATCTTAAAGTAACATTACTACTCAAAATCAACGAACATTTCGTACAATTGTTCGTAAAATAAACTTAACCAATTAAAAATCAGTGTTCCTTATGGCAATTGCCAAAATTTCAACGCCTGATGTGGTCTGGTAAAATAGATGTTGGTAGATACAAAATGCTCGTTTTTATTATTGTTTTGCATATCTATTCATACGACACATGAACACTGTTCGTGTGTCGTATGAATAGATATATTCGCGGGAATTAATTGTGGCCACAAATAAATAAAAACGAGCATTTTGTATCTACAAAAATCTATGTAATCATACCACATCTAGCGTTGAAATTTTGGCTATTGCTATAAGGAACACTGATTGTTACGGTGTTAACTTTATTTTACGAAATACTTAACGAAATTTTCGTTGATTTTGAGCGTTATAGAGACTTCCTGACTTTAATACATGAACATTTAATACATGCGATTTGGTTCTTTAAATTTTGGCGACACTTGTTTCAAACGGTAATTTTATCTTACATTCATGTACTGTTACATGGTTTGTTAAGTCTAGTTCGCGATATCGTATGAAAAATGTTCGTGCACAATCTCTGTGTTGCCAAAGCCGTTCGCAAACACAACGGCGCAATTTATTAGCCTGTCAATAGATTAAATAAATATTTACCAGATATGTATGTTCGCCAAATATTTTCCCATCATCAATAGTTGTCGACCATGTTCATGACATTTGTTATCAGTACCCGACTGTATTGGGAAATAAAGGCAAGACATTATGGGTTTAATTCCCATTTAAGTACGCGAAAAGGCCCTGCGCTTATCTGTCATGCAGTAAACTTCAGATGTCGCTTGGCAGTTCACAAAACGCTTATTATGAAAACACAAATTATTGATCCTGGTTTAAAATTCGTTACAAAGTGAAAATAATATATATCACTATCTGTTCTAACGGCTTTTTTCCATAAGTAGTCAATTTACGAGCTACTTTTCTTGCTACTCTACGTTAGAAAAAGTCGACCGGAAGAGATGTCAATAGACATTACATGCGTTATTTATACCAGAAGATGTTACTCTTAAATAATATCTGAAATGTGCACAAATTATTCATACAACCATAGTGCACAATTCATTAATGTCGACATGTAAACATATACTTTTTATGTTACACTCTTAGTACAAATACTTAAAAGAAAAATCATTCATTTTACCTTTTTATATTCTTAGTAAAAATATCATATAACACTCACTATTTTCAAATAGTATAGTTATTGTATTTGTTGTGATCGTTCATATATCACCTTAAGCAATTAGTGAAATTTCATCAAACACTGTGATTGATACGTTACATTAGATTATATTATATATACTCGTCTACTAAAGATACGTAGGTGTAGGTATATGAGGTGTTAACTTTCACAGTGTCCTCTTTAATCACCAACATATCGAAATATAAGAGAGAATGAAGACTATTTATCACATAAATGTATGTATTTAAACCCATTTAAGTGGCAGATGATAATTGTAAGTTAATTGTTTAAGAGTATTTAACAACAAATACCAACAAGTTGGATTATCATATGTATGTTTTGTAAAATGTAAAATACATTACATGCTACTTAATAGAGAAATAAAAAAAATATAAACGAATGTAGCTTTTGTTTTCGTTGAAACAGAAGTATTATCTGATATGGGCATACTTCATTACTAAGAAATTATCGACTGCAAGTGTCTTATCCAAATAATCAATAACATTAGTTTGTAAGCTTTAGTACAACACATATGTAGGATTGAAATGGTAAGATATTGAAAAACGCAGCCTATCAACAAGAATAGAAAATCTTAAGTAAGTATGTATGTATTTTCTTTTTATAAAAGAGTATTGGAGTATGATTATGAGGTACGTTGGTAGTATATATAAAAGTACCGCTGATTCCATTAAATTAATATGTCTGTCTACTTAAAGAAATTAAAAGATTTCGGAATGGTATTTTCATGCGATACTATTTTACGCTCTGATTCAGTTGATGACATTCTTTACATTGCGTTCGTGTTAAAACAAACAACAATGTGTCAAATGAAATGCAATGTGTTTGTTTAATAATTGACACTATCAGCCTGGGATGTGTAGTCTGCTTAGTTTTCTCAGCAACCGTTAAATGTTGTGCTGTTTTGGCGGTAATGTATCTAGATATTGCGATACAAATGTTCGTGTAACAGCCAACGCGGTTTTAGGTTTTATTAAGGATTGTTCTTAAAATAATTCAACAATTCATTTCTACAACAAATGTTTAAAGTCAATTTGTTCAAATGAACGAATGTTTCAAACATTCCGATTATATCGGCTTGCACATTTTGTGCACGTTAATTAAAAGTATAATAACAATTTAAACACAAAGGACACTTTTATTCAACATATAAACACAGATTCAAGATCATGTGCAAAGATTTTGATCATTATTTAAGGTTCGCTCCGGGAACCGAAAACTGACATATTTAGCGCCTGAGGATACTCCTTCGCGTAATTTGTCTATTCTAGGACAAAATGGCAATTTTATTATGTTTTACCCAAAGAAGCTCGTTCAATGATACGCGGATACCTCCCAATATTGATTGCTGAATACTGTGGCGAGTCATTAAGTTGCTTTGTTTTCGCGGCGAGTGGCTGATAACAATCTGGTAAGGAGTGAACGAGTAGGCTCTTCAGTGATAACAAATCCATCAGGCACTTGTTTGGTTATGTCCGTACAATATGTCATTGAGTTTCAAATATTGAAGTAGTTTTTATGCATCGCATTTTATTGAAGATTTATTGCCGATCTATCTTAAAAGAATTGCCCTGTAAACGGTTCATATATTCATGTACATGTATTTGTGTAAAACGTATACACTGATATAACTGGTACGTAAGTTAACATGCTATTTGATTTACGGGTGCAAGCACATTTAGATCGTACTCGAACAATTATGCCGAAATCAAATGGAATTATTGTCAACCTATCATGAGTTAATTATATGTAGTCCAGCTCAAATAAATAAATACATGCACTACTTATTTGTTTTGCTGCGTTTAAATTATTTGCAACAGAAACTTACAATGTATAACTTTTATATTTGCGAACGCATCTGTAAACATTCTTTGATTACTTTATATTTTCTTAAGTCTAACACTGTGTGTAAATACGACTCATGTTAATAATCACAGATTTTTATAACAAAGTAATACTGCTCATTGATCACAAACATATTATTTCCAAACGAAGGCAACATACAGCAGCAATACTCAATGGGTTGAATTAAGTTGAATTACAACACGCACATTCACTGTTTACAGAAATGCAATGATTTTGATAACGTCGTGGTGCAATCCCTTATCTGCCATCAAGTGTTCATGCGTCATATCTTGTGTTTTAAGTCATAATTTATTGATTACTTTTTACGATATTTAAAGCGGGTATATACGATTTTTAAATGTGCTGAATTGTAAAATATTGATACAAATATGTTATAATAACACACAATATGCAAGAAAAATGATACATTTAAGACGAATTTCATAATACAGCAAATACAAATTAGCGCCCCGAGCCGATTGTGACGAAGATAATTCGTAATTATTTTCCTACAATAATCGATGCATTCGTCTTTTTAGTAAGTGTTCGTGTGTCGTATGAATCGATATCGCTGCAGGAATTTCAAATGAACCGTTAAACTAAATTTAGATTCACATCGTACATGCATGATATACATGCTGGCGAATTCGGCTGTACAGCCTTTTTCGATTTCAGAATTAAATATCTGGCTTATTTAGCATTTTTCGACACATGTTCTTCTTAATTTTTATTTTAGTTTATATTGAAATATATGTATAATAAGTTTTTACACATTTTATATTAATTAATAAATATTTGACAAGATCGTATATACCCGCTTTAACTATATCTCATAAGCGTTGAGTCTACACCCTTATTTATTTAATTACCCAGTCCATGCAGAAAATAATATACTTAATATTACATTTTATGCTCACCGTATTTGTGACGTTTACCATATTTGTGACATTTACAATATAATAGACCAAAACACTAGTGTTTTTGCCAAACAAGTTTTTATTGTGTACTTAAAAAAAATTGGTGTTACTTACCTAAACAATATTTCCATAAAAAAAGTTAAGACAGATGTGAAAAGAAATTAAACCAAGCTATAACACGAGCCATCTGGAATAGTTTTTTGTGCTCTTTAAAGTCCGGTTTCTAACAACACTGATTCGTTCAAACATGTTCTACTGCAAGTCTGTCAAATCGAATCAGAAATTGTTGGTTTATCAACCAACTTGGAGGTTCGCCATGATATCTCCAAACACGGGCTTTTCGCTCTTCAGATAAGGTTTAGTAACGAGGAGAAATGTTATAAGGCTAACCTTGACATACGTAATCCACGGTCGATACAAACTACAGAGATAAAGTTGTTCGCTATTAAATGCGTAATTCGCCATTTGTTTGATTATGTTCCCCAAAAGATTACATATTGTTTAAGACGGTTCGTAAATCAATGCAACTTTAAATGCCTAAAAGTAAAGATTGATTGGCAAATGAATAATTCATGCGAAAGTAAAGGATATCTACACAGTCTTAAATATGACGCATTCCAAACAACTTCTTAGTTTAATTCCGTAGTATATTTTTAAACAGAGTACAACTTAAAAATTGCGAAAAAAGTCAGATAATGTAATTTATATTCTGCATGTATCAAGCTCGCTCAAGTCGGTTGCGTGTTGGCTTGCTATCAAGGCAGGCATTAGGATGAGTCATTTGTTATTATTACCCATTTCAAAAATAAACTTAAACTGAAAGATGTAAAACTCTCTCTAATATTTACATCAAAGCTGAATAGGTGTTTATGTTGCTCATTAAGGAAGCACGTGAAATCAATTGAAAGCATACTGTTGTTTTTTTATAAACTGAATATTTAAGATTTTCATTTCAACGTTTATTTTTAGTACATTATAAATCTTATTTAAACTTATCAACCGCTGAACAATATATTAGAATACTTAAATTTACATTATCAATAACATTATTCTAATTTCTCATTTCAACCCGTTTGCTTAACATTGACGGGAACTTTCTGTTGGATATAAAATTAAGCAAAATATGTTTAACTCGAAATAAAGCATACGCAATGGTTAAAGCTTCGGGCACTGCCTTGGAAGGGTCGATGCAAAGCAGTGGATGTTTATAACTGTTTAACGGCATGACTAACTTCGCACTTTGCCTATCAGTCAGATCCCAAAAGGGCACGTTCGTGCTTGACAACATAGACATTGTATTACAGATATACATAGATCCGGACAGATTAATTCTGTGGTTACCGCCTCGTAACTATGAGAAAGCACATTAGCATGCAAACTAAACAGAAAATCACAAAGCCACAATGCGTCAACACTTAGATGTCGTATTTTCGAATGCATTTATACATATATACAATGCACATTTGTAACAGAATATAATTGTCAGGTTTGAGATACAAAGTCGCACAATTCTATGCATGGTTCAGTTGTAGGGAAAAGGATACGTCGTGTCCGCATATGTACAAACATGTTGAATAACTTATACTACTAGCTCACAAGTTAGAACCCTCCTCGAGTACATTGTGCAATATCTTATTTCTAAGACATGATTAAAACTATTTCATTATGTTTTCCAACACAAACTTTCAAATAAGGAAAACTATAATATTTCAACATATGACCATAGCAGCTCTTCATGTCTGACACTTAACAATGAAAAGGTGAGTTGATATTGAGTTGATTTTTTAGTTTGCATTTCCGCGCTCGGAGACACATGCCCCCTAAACAGGCCTTTGAACTAGTGACCCCAATTTCAATAGGAATCATCTACTGTCTAAGGTCAATGCACATGTAAAGTATCAAGCTAATCGGTCAATGCGTTAGCGATTTATCGATCGGAAACGATTTTCACACTTATTGTGAAAATGATCTTTATTTTTGACCTTCAGAACCGAATTTCCATAGGGTCATCTATTGTCCAAGGCCAATGCACATGTGAAGTATCAAGACAGTCAGTGAATCATTTGACATGTATTATTGATCGGAAACGATTTCACACTCAGTGCGAAAATGATCTTCACCTTTAACCTTGTGATCCCAATGTAATTATTAGTAATCTACTGTCAAACGCAAATGCGAATGAGAAGAATCAAGCCATTAACAAGCAAGTTATTGATCGGAAACAATTTTCACTATTTTTGTGATCGGAAACGAACTGGTCTACCGACAAACAGACCGACCGACAGACAAACCGACAGACATCCAGTAAAACAATATACCCCTTCTTCTTCAAAGTGGCAGGAGGCATAATTATGAGTTGTGAAAGTAAATAAGCTTCGTACAGTTAAGTTGTGGGTATTTTGAACATACAATTGCCACAGAATTTGAAAAAAGAATTAATAAAATCCTTATGTCATCAGGTAAAACATATAAACATTACTTTGACTATAGTTAACCTTGTATTCGTTCTTGAAGCACAAATAAACACGAGATGAATAATCACAAACAATCTTCAAGAAATATTTGGACGAGGATATCTGTGTACGGTTATTTATGTGTTCGGTTTATTGTGCATGCTATTTAAACACTGTTAATAATTTATAGGTTTTTTTTTCATTCTGTATCATTACTGCTTTGCGGGATAGTTTGGTAGTCGGTGTTGTCGTGCATTTTCATCACACGACAAATACATTATACATATTGTTTTTAATATATTGTGGCTAATCAATTGTATATATACAATACTCAAGTTTCAGTTGTGGTGCTGTATGCACGTTTCAAAGAATAATACTACTTGACTATGCTAAACTAAAAATATGTTTCAGAAGAACACGGATGCCCGGATGCCCGCATTCTACCTATTTTTATTCACACATGTGCGAACAAAAAATAATAAAGGGTATGCAAGTTCGTATTTCGGATAAGGAGATTATTAAGTTGTATAACATTAGTAGCTGGTTACGTGCTACACGGGTTAAAATGCATTGTTTGTCTAATTAAAGGGACTGTCCTACAGATTAAAGCGTCGTTCGACGCGAATCGATATTTTGGGAAACTACGAGGATTGCTTATATAGCTAAAAAATACCTCCGCATTAAACGTGAGCGTGGATGGTCGAGTGGTAAATTCGGGAGACATTTTACTCCAAGCTTCCATGACTCTAGGGGTCAGTGGTTCGAGCCATGTGGAGGTGAACGTTTTTTCTTCTTTTTTTAAATTGTATTCTTATTTTTTACTGGAGATTTTTAATTCAAATGTTTAAATTTATCAATATAAAGCATTTAAAGCAGTTAATGACAAGCTTTAATACATGTCAAAATCTGTTGGACGGCCCCTTTAAGGGCTATAATTACGATTTTCTCAAAACAATAGGAACTAGAATAGTATGTTGCAGACGTTCAAATGTTGGTAAATACGTTTATTAAATTTCATCCCTCTACCAGCAATAAATTTTGAGTTACGCGCGACACTAACATAGTTAAAAAATGTCATGTTTGGAAACAAAGGTATTATTTACTCAGGTAATGTCAAAGAAAACAACCGAATAAAATATGAAGATTCATACGTTTACTTGCTGTCTTCATTATTCTATTACGGCATGATATGAATCAAAGTACTGACAGTACTGGTGTGACGATACTTTTGAAGAGGATTGATATAAAAGTATCTATTTAAGATTATCTACATCACCACAATTGTGTATGTGGGTACGACAACTTTGGGTAGGAAAAAAATGGGTACGAACATTTTGGGTACAAAAACTATTTCACAAAAAATTGGGTACGAAAAAAGATTTGGTTTCTAAAAAAATAGGTAGGAAAAAAATATTGGGTACGAAAACATTTTGGGTGAGAGCAAAAATTTGGATACGAAAAAATTGGGTACCAAAAATGTAGGGTACGAAAAAAAATTGGCGAAACTGGGAGGCGGGTTACATTCTCGATCAAATATAACAAGAGATATCTTTAAAAAGATATTCGACGTGTATTTTCTGTACCACTTATCTTAAAAAACGTTCTGTTACAGTAAAACGTTTGTTGGTTATAACATTACGTTTCAGCATATAAATTCAAAACTTGACATGCTCTTTAATTACACCATGCTCTTTAATTTCACATGTACATCATACTAAACTTTATATTTCGTTGTTTCCTTTCCTAAGTTAATAATGCTATGTATACGAACGTGATTTCACATGCCCATGTGCATGAACATATATTTTTTCTCTTTTGATTATTGATTTTGTCTATATGTGTAATTCAATAAGCTAAGGCATGTTTGTTCGGCAATAATTTCATGATGATCCCGAAAGTTGGTAAGAACACATAGTCGTAAGAGCAATTGAATACGTGAGTTCGCCCATGCACACATGGCAAGGTTAACTAAATCTCCGCGATATGACCTAATATGTGTTTAAAACAGCAAACAATATCCAACAAACGAATGAATTATCAAACATATTGTGTGGACTGATGTGGCTCTGTAATTGCTGTTTGAAAAGTTTATTAAATATGCAAAATGTGAAATGTACACGCATAAGAGCTCGCATAAGAGCGAGATTCACAAATTTAATTTGGCTATTATGCTGTTTATATAACATAGTCGCTACAACGTTTACAAATGGCAGGTTCAAAATAATTCGTTTTCTTTACACTCATGATCGCGTTGAAAGTTAATTATACACGTTTTAATTCGCAATTTATTTACTGAATTACGACAAATATCAAATACAATACAGAAAATACATTGTTGTTTCATTGACCTATCAATATATAATGGATTGAATATAACTGATTTAAAATTAACGCTTTCAAACCATTATTAATTTTTTTCCCCCAGAATATGCTGTCCTATTTATAGCTGAGCTTCCTGTACCTTTATCAATGATAATCAGCGAGGTATGCCGATTAGAAAAATTGAGCTATCTGAATCGGACTGGCTCGGTCTTTTACATAGGTCGCCATTGTGAATAATTTTTTCATGGTATGATAACTTAGACGAGCTGCTTCGAAGCATTGTCAAAAAGAGGTCATGGCGTAAAAATAACTCATCGTGTAGCCTAAAACTATGATGGCAAGTCATTTTCACAAGAGCATGACGCAAAAAATAACGTTGATTTGTCGACTTAGATCATGTCGACCAAATATTTTTTCGAGAAAAGCCGGAAACATTTACGTCGAGACTTTAACTTAATGTCGTTATGGCGAGTAAAATTAAGAGGGAAAACCATACAAAACTATGACGACATACCATGTTATTTCACAATAAGTCGATATAAACTTATCCGGCATGACCATATTATTAGGGTGTACCATATTCTTTTTTGGCGTTATCCTGTTGTGAAAATGACTTTCGATCATAGTTTTAGTTGACAAGATGAGTTATTTTTTACGCCATGATACCTTTTTCATCTCATGCCGTCATAGAATGTTGACATCATCACAACATCTGGGTGTACCATATACGCTTCCATAGGATAAAGCTACCATACTATGTCGACATACTATGTTTTTTCACAGTAAGTCGATTTAAATTAATCCGGCATGACCATATTATTGGGATGTACCATATACGCTTCCGTACTTCTAATGTTCTCTATGGAAGCGTATATGGTACACCTTGATGCTGTGATTATGATGTCAACATTCTATGACGGCATGATATGAAAAAGGTCTCTAAAAATGTTTCTAATTTCGTATTATGTCGCATGCAATTATATGTGCAAATGTTCTTCATAATTTTTTTTTGTAGTAGTAGTGGTGGTGGTAGTGGTGGTGGTAGTGGTGGTGGTGGTGGTAGTGGTGGTACTGGTGGTACTGGTGGTAGTGGTGGAAGTGGTGGTAGTGGTGGTAGTGGTGGTAGTGGTGGTGGTAGTGGTAGTGGCAGTAGTAGTAGTAGTAGTAGTAGTAGTAGTAGTAGTAGTAGTAGTAGTAGTAGTAGTAGTAGTAGTAGTAGTAGTAATAGTAGTAGTAGTAGTAGTAGTAGTAATAGTAGTAGTAGTAGTAGTAGTAGTAGTAGTAGTAGTAGTGGTAGTAGTAGTAGTAGTAGTAGTAGTAGTAGTAGTAGTAGTAGTAGTAGTAGTAGTAGTAGTAGTAGTAGTAATCATCGTTTTATCTTAAATCCAACGTTTTATCAGAGCTTATTTTTGCAGCCGACTCTTGGCGCACTCGCTTTCATGTTATAACTTATCTTGTATTTTCACATATTAAGAACGTTCACGAGGGATGGAATGTACTAATTAAAACGAAGTCTTGTATGCACGTTCCCAATAAAATGTTATTAAAAGTCATAAATAGAAGTTATTTAGAGAAATCGAACATAAAAATATGTTCACATCAATAAATTATTATTTTATTGCGTGCTCACGAGGTTATGAGCATCATCGAAACTTGAATAAATCATTATTTAATGCGGTGTAATAGATTCTTGTTCTTCGATAATCTATTTTCAATTGTATTTCAGGCATTTTT
Source organism: Dreissena polymorpha (assembly GCF_020536995.1). NCBI lineage: Eukaryota > Metazoa > Mollusca > Bivalvia > Myida > Dreissenidae > Dreissena > Dreissena polymorpha. The sequence continues at coordinate 27,653,932 of NC_068356.1, read as the reverse complement.
ACTGTTCATTAACATAACGTTATTGTTTTTCTTTGCATACATTAAATCACTATTTATGAATTAATCCAAAACTCGCGAAATGGAACACGCCATATTCCAGCATCAAGCACATGTGTGCACGTCAAAAAATTAGAATATCGAAATGTTTAAGAACTACAGAACTACAATTAAGGTCATTAAACGCTTGTTATATTGTCATTGAAAATGCCTTTGCTCATTTATGGGGCCTTTGCACGTTTTTGGTAAATTGACAAAATAAAAAAAAATTGTTTCAGATTCGCATACTTTCGTTTATGTTATGGTATTTATGAGGAAGCAGTAATACTGGACATTTACCATGCTCTAAAATAGCCATTATATGCATATGAAAATTATAAAGCGTTGCAACACGAAACGATTGAATAATTTGGAGAGTTCTGTTGTTGGCGTTATATTATGTGAAACTACGAGAAATGCTTATATAAAGAATAAAATTCATCACACATTGTTTGAGCTCGGATGGACGAGTGGTCTATATGGTAGACTTTAACTCCAGGGTCAGTGGTTCGAGCCCTGGTGAGGTTTACTTTTTTTCTTTTTTAAAATTTTATTCTTGAATTTTTACTGCAGCATTTTAGATCAAATGTTTACGTTTATCAATATTAAGCATTTAATGACAAACTTCAATACATTCCAAAATCTGTAAAAAAAGGGAAAAGTTAAGGTATTTACCAAAGTAGTGTAGTGACATTTTGGCCGATCTGCATGACAGTACATGGATTAAACTGAGGAATGTATATTCATAAATGACATATAGGCCTGGGGCTTGTCTTTGCAATGTAGCTTTGAGGAAAATTGTATGGATAAATACATTAATAAATTGACCATACGACCACACAATTAAATCGTTGTTTTATAAACATAACTCCAGACAAAGAACTTGTTATTTTTGTACATAACTGATTTTCTAATGTTCAATAAGTAATGTTCAAATAATCGTTACGTTACATTTATGTCTTACAAAAAATCAGCAAGAATACTAAAGAATGCAAAAATCACCTAAAAAGAATGTGCTGTTTACACAGAAACTCAACATTTGATTAAGAACTTAAATAATTAAAACATAGGAAAATGTTAATGCTTTACCTCTTCTTTGGCCTCATTAGTCATATTGAGCCAAATTGACGTTCAGACAATTTCTTGAGAGTACTCATGAAACTCACATGGGATTGGAGCTAATCATCTTGGTACAAACGTTCCCTTAAAAAATCCAGAGTATTTTCAGTCGGATTTTGTGCTCTTATGCTGTTCTTGTACGAGTCGGAAATCGTTGATTTTTTTTTTTTTGCCCAAGGCCACCGTTTAAATTCAGTTACGTTGAAATTCCGGAATAAACACAGAAGAGAAAAGTTATGCTTATGGCAATTCAGAAAGTTCTTTGTTGGTAAAGCTTCGACACTTTAAGCCGATATAACACTCTTAAGGTTAATATATTCATCGTTTCTGCTCCGATAAAGTCCTCTAAAACACATGGTTGACCTAGTTATTTAAGGACCAGTGGCAGCCCCTGAAAATAACGTTTGAAATCCGCTGCGCATTAATTGTAATCCAAACAGAAATTTTGATTTCTTACCCAATCGCTGAGTCAATTAGCAAATTGCACGAGCATCAAACGTCCTTTAAGTAACTAGGACGAAAACAATAATTAAAATCATTAAATAAAAAGCAAACGTGTTATCTTCCATTGTAATACCGAGATTTATATGGAAAATGCATGTTTTCACTTGAGTGAGTTAATAATTTACTGTTTCAACCCGAAAGCAAACAATTTATCTAATACGTATTGACCATTATTCTACGGACATATTTCCGACAGTCAGAAGAACCGAATTAGTTCGTCACATGACAATTTTAATGCAGTAATTTGTGTCGATATTACAATTCTATTCGGCTATTTGGCAGAAACCTTTCATCGAGTAATATTTCAGTACATAAGTTTCAATGATTTATATGGTATTGTCATATATGATATAGAGCACACGTACGAACGATTCTCCTCGCAACATAGACTGTGGCTTATGTTGATCATTTGCGGCTGTCCGGTGAGCGAAGCTTTTGGTACATGCACTTGTCACATAGGTTAACCGCGTTAAATCCACGTTCCCGGAAGAATGTTAGTTTCGTTCTTGGTCACCATACCGAACTTGCTGGGTTTCCTCTATGTGCTCCCAAAAGCACAAGACCACATCAAAATTAATTATCATTGAGTAACAACTAGTCAGGTAGCTTACATAAATCATCTGAAAAATGCAAGATCTCTTATTGAGAAGAATGTTTCATATTTATGTTTAAATCCCATTGGAAGGATACTATCAAGTTTATCAGCACTGAGCGAGTCCGTCATTTGGTCTTTCGATCTATATTCAGTCATGAAACCTGCTTTTGCATTTACTCCCCAGTCATTAAATGATTTCGAAATAACTTGGTGCAAAGGTTCACCTATATGAGCCGGTGTGTACTGCGCAAGTCTTCAGGGTCATACTATATATCAAACGTCAATACCGGCTTTTTAGCCAAAATTAGGCTTGTTCGAGCTTTAACTTGCCGGAGTTCAAAATAGCCTGGCACAGTATTGTATGTTCACCAAAATTAGACGATGTGTAATTAATTAACCCATTTATGCCTAGCGTCCTGAAAAAAGGCATTGGCAAACAGCGTAGACCCAGATGAGACGCCGCATGATGCGGCGTCTCATCAGGGTCTGCGCTGTTTGCTTAAAGGAATTTCTGTAAGAAATGTTCTAAATATAGAAATAAATATACTAGACATCCCTAATTTTGGAAATAAATTTATCCTATTCAGAAGGATGGAAGAGTCCACTAGGCATAATAGGTTAATAAAGCACAAAACGGTACAAAGACACTGGATATTATTTATCGCAAGTAATATGCACATCTCGGATTAGACTTAAATCGTTGTCTAATGTCGCGGGTCGTGTTGAATATCTTTTTCTTGCACCATATAAAGAGTGAATCGCAATCAGAACGTGACACACGATATGACATGCGCCAATTAAAAACGACATGCAAGTTTGTTTTGGTCAAATAATAGCCCATCATTTATAAAAAAAATCGTTTATGTCACATTTATTTGTACCTTGTCGGGTTTATGTAAAATGTTGAGTGTTCCGGGTCGATTGTGGTATTTGGCAGGCTACTGTCAACATGGCAAATAAAGTTTACTGTTACAAAAAAGTTCCGATTTCAATCGGATTGTGTTTTGACAACATTGCGCAGTTTCTGATAAATTTACTGGTGTGTTCCCGGAAGCTATTTGTAGCTTCAGAATCTTATCTCCTTAAAGCGCGCTGCGTACATTTAGAAATGAAAACGATGCATGTATTTATTTAACGAACACAATATTCAAAATATATTTTCATTTTTGGGAAAAGGTTGATTATGTTAATCATATATTTATTTACAGTCAGAGTTGACCACATTACTGTGATATATCGTATCAAACGAGTGTGCATAAATTCAGTCATTAAGACATAACGCATATTGACAGATTGTTTTCAAAGGTTGGTCGCAAAGGCATTAGTATTGGTGCCTTTCTTCCTCACTTCCCTGGAATGATTGTCAAATGCTTTATATTTACACAGTCAACATATGTTTTAGTTATGCATTTCGCCATAAAGATATATATAAGATATTGAATAAATTTACACAAATATAATGAATTAGAAAATGTCACACTGCTAATGTTCTACAATTCAACGTGCTATTTAAATATCACCGAAAACATTATATTTCTAAGTTTAAAGTTGACGCAAATTAAATGATAATTTACCCATAAAAATAAAATTATTTGACCACACCACGAGAGCTAAGTTTACACACGTAGAACAGCCTGGTATCGAGAGAGATAAGCGAGAGAATATACACTTAAACATTTTAATTAAAACTCCTTCAATTAAATCGCTAAAATTTTCACTACCGCCTTATTGTAGCCAAACTAAGAAACCGTTGGCGATCATGTATTTAAAGGACTAAGAAACATTGTTAGGCATTTGCACATAAAAGTTTATCAAGTTAACCAAAACTGATATAACTATATTTTTTATCAAAATGGTTGCTTCAACCGTGTTTAAACAGAAGAAAACGATGACGTCATTACCACTTTGACATTCCGCAGCCAATTGTATAAACAATTTAACCACAAGGTAACCGCAAAATCGCGCCGTGGTTACCGCGTCTCGGCGGTTTGTATAAAAAAACGACGTTGACGTTAACCGCCCTATTACCGCGGTTCTTTTTAACCCACCTCTACGAGCTGGGTTAGATGCTGGTTACCACACGGACTACTGACCAACATGGCGGACGTTCTCTATTTTAGACACAGACAACAGCGACGATTTCGACGAATTGACTTACAAACGAATGGACTTGATGACGACGAACTGCGCCGAAGGTATAGGTTTTCTGCCCAGAGCCTAGACAGACTTGTCGACCTCTTGGATCCTAAATAAACGGTGGTAACCTAACCATGTAAATTACTGCGGTAATCAGATTACCACAGTTAATTTAAACCATCGTTTATACAATTGGCTGCCGATGTTTACAATCACCGTTTTACATGTTGGCCTACAAACAATGCTAAGTTTGTTCTAAACTAAAATAACTGTACTTTCGCTTGTTGAGGGTTCATATTAGTTCGATAAATATGTGAATAAGTCAATCAGCAAACATGATATTTTAAGTATTGTGTATACATGTTAAACGTATATTGGATAAATAAAAGACGGGGGTTGAATATAAAACTATTTTATTTAAAAAGCCACATTAGCCATTCAATCAAATCAATTCAGGTAGAGAACATTAATATAAACCGAGAGCGAAAAATAATATAATTTTAACATATAGCATGCTTCTATACACATAATGTATACATGATTAATGTAATCATTACATTATTTCGGTATTACACGATTAAAATCTGACAATGTAATGAAAGTTGCCTCAAGTGTTACGCAAAAACAAATCACAGACATTATTATGCACAAGATCAACACGTTTTAACTTAAGTGTGGTTCCGATGTAGACATACAGTATTACGTACAAGTATTTTGATTCTGATATACCAGTCTCATGTAAAAGTAATGACATTTTGATATACAAGTCTCACGTAAAAGTAATGGCATTTTGATACAACAGTCTCACGTAAAAGTAATTATATTCTTATATACATTTCTCATGTAAACATAATTTAATTATGATACACATATGCATCAATAAAATAGTGTCAAAGCCTTTCCATACTGACTGGCCGTTGATTCTAGCTGTGGAATTCATTTTCGTACGTGTTCCTTAATTCATTCGTATTTCTAAGATTGACCATGTTAACATCAATCCTTGCGTAATTATCGTGGTCTGTTGGTGGCGCTGTTAATGATAAAAATCAGATTTAGACCTCTAATGTATGCATTTATTTCACCATGTCTGGTTAATCAATGTTTAAATTCATAAAGCGTTGTCATAGGCAATTTGCAATTGACTCTTAATAACACTTAACTATGATATCGTATTAAGTGTGTTGTTAATTGAAGAAAAATAACTATTTCAACATTTTATGCTATTCTGATTATATCAAAGATATGCATCGTTATTGAACGCTCTCTATTTACCTGGTACATCATATTCTGAAGAGTCCTTTGTCTTTTTCATCAAAAGAGAGATGGCGATAACAAGACAAACGATGACTGCGAACAGAAGCACGCCCGTGATTATTAAACCAATAAGCAATCCTAGGTTACCAGTCATCTGGCATACTGATTCAGTCGGAAGGATGTCTGCATTACATGAATTGCGACCTGAAATGCTCACCAGCAAGACCGCAACGTTGAAACTTACCAAATCATTTTCACCCTTTGATACCTGCAGTATAGACGGAACTGGATTAGCAACGAACGACTTAAACTCTCCCTGCTATAAGGATTTAATTTCCAATCATCAAAACTACCTTCATTGTCATTTTTTAAATAAAAATTAATTGCATGCGATATTTAGTAGTATTACCTCAAAACACGTGATGCCCAAACGTAATATATATGCGTGATAATCGGATAATAGTGTAATTTAAATATGCTTGTTTTTATAATAGATACAACGATCTAAACAAGAGCACCGCCTTGCGGGTGCAGACCGCTCATCTATTTTCTTTTTAAAGGTGAAGGGACTCTCATTTTCAATCACAAAGGAGGGAGGGGTGGAGTGAAAATGGGTGTTAGTGTGGGGTTGTGGACAGTTATTACATTATCTTCAAAAAAAGCGAAAAAAAAAATCGGGGGCGGGGGGGGGGGGTGGGGTGGGGGGTGGGTGGGGGGGGTGGGGGTGGGGGGAAGGGCGATGGGGGGGGGGATTTTTTGGGTGCGATGGTTGGACGGTATTTCAAACATAACCGTTTAAAAAAAACAAATTGGGGGGGGTGGGGTGGGGTATAGTGTGAGGGTGTGGTGGTAATTTGTGAGATGATCTTAAAAAAAAAAAAAAAAAAAAAAAAAAAATTGGTGGGGGTGGGTTGGGGTTGGGGTATAGTGTGAGGGTGTGGTGGTCATTTGTGAGATGATCTTAAAAAAAAAATAGGGGGGGGGAGGGGGGAGGTGGGGGGGAGGGGGGAGGTGGGGGGGATGGGGGGAGGGCACGGGGGACGGTTTGGGTGGAGTCTATTGTGGTTTGTCAGGTAAGAGTAGTTTCGTCAAAGTATCAATCAAATCTAATCATAAATAAAGAAGTTATGGCAATTTTAGCAAAATTTAATAATTTGACATTGAGAGTCAAGGTCATTCAAAGGTCAAGGTAAAATTCAACTTGCCAGGTACAGTAACCTCATGATAGCATGAAAGTATTTGAAGTTTGAAAGCAATAGCCTTGATACTTAAGAAGTAAAGTGGATCGAAACACAAAATTTAACCATATATTAAAAGTTACTAAGTCAAAAAAGGGCCATAATTCCGTAACAATGACAACCAGAGTTATGCAACTTGTCCTTTTACTGTACCCTTATGATAGTTTTTTAGGTGTTCCAAGTATGAAAGCAATATCTATGATACTTTAGGGGTAAAGTGGACCAAAACATAAATCTTAACCAAATTTTCAATTTTCTAAGTATAAAGGGCCCATAATTCCGTCCAAATGCCAGTCAGAGTTACATAACTTTGCCTGCACGGTCCCCTTATGATAGTTAATAAGTGTTGCAAGTATGAAAGCAATAGCTTTGATACTGTAGGTATAAAGTGGACCTAAACACAAAACTTAATCAAATTTTCAATTTTCTAAGTATAAAAAGGGCACATAATTCTGTCAAAATGCCAGTCAGAGTTACATTACTTTGCCTGCACAGTCCCCTTATGAAAGTTAGTAAGTGTTGCAAGTATGAAAGCAATAGCTTTGATGCTTAAGGAATAAAATGGACCTAAACACAAAACTTAACCAAAATGTTCAATTTTCTAAGTATAAAAAGGGCACATAATTCTGTCAAAATGCATGCCAGAGTTATCTAACTTTGCCTGTCCAGTCCCCTCATGATAGTAAGTAAGTGTAACAAGTTTGAATGCAATAGCATTGATACTCACTGAGAAAAGTGGACCTAAACGCAAAACTTAACCAAAGTTTTCAATTTTCTAAGTATAAAAAGGGCACATAATTCTGTCAAAATGCACGCCAGAGTTATCTAACTTTGCCTGCCCAATCCCCTCATGATAGTAAGTAAGTGTACCAAGTTTGAATGCAATAGCATTAATACTTTCTGAGAAAAATGGACCTAAACGCAAAACTTAACCGGACGCCAACGCCAACGCCGACGCCGACGCCGACGCCAAGGTGATGACAATAGCTCATTTTTTTTTTCAAAAAATAGATGAGCTAAAAAATGACAAAAATAAATAGCAAATGATGTGATCGTATTGTTCAGTACATTACACATAAACATTACTTTAATGATCAAACGAATGTTGTCGCCGTTGTATCCTGCCTCAGTCACTGACTTATGCATTGATATCTCCGCTGTGTCAATGTTGATTCTAAATATCTCATGTACGTTACCTAAAAGTAGTTTCAACTTTAACCATTCTATTAATTTTATAAGTTAGACTGACATATAAAGTCATTAAATTATTAATGACATTACAAATCAACTGTAGAACACTACTGAATATTAAATATCGTTTACAGTTTTAAGACCTTATGTCAAGATTCATCAATGCAATATCTTGAGAAATGTATTGAATTTACCAATTAAAATATCAACTTTAACAATTGACTTATAATGTCTGCTTCATAGATTCAGTAAGAAACATGCAAAGAGTACCCGAATCTATACTGTATAGAAGCTTTATTTCTGTTTGATCCGGATCAATAGCCTGTATCCGTGTTGGGTATACAAAGAGGATAATCTAAAAATGAAACATATTGATAGATGGCATATACCGTTTGACATACGTAGCAATTCACTAGTATATTGTTATAAAATACGTTTACACAAATATCTTAATATTTTTATCTAATGTAAATTCCTTACTCCTAGTTTCAATGCTTTGATTGTTGTTGAGGGAAATTCTATAATATTGCTCGTACAACGTTAAGTTAAACTTCTTCACTAATTAAGTTTGAAGCAAATTACAACGTTTCATAAACGTTCTTCTGTAAAAGATACAGCAGAAATATGTGTTGTATTTAAGTTTTAGCAAAATAAAAGTTAATTCAGTCAATTCTCCGTATATTATCAGCAATACTTACATCCTTATATGTATCCATGATCTTAGCAGTATAGAGCGGAGCAAAACATTTAAAACACTCTGGGTGATCCCACAGCGGTCTTGTATTGTCTCTTAAAATGTTAGGAGTAGTGGAGGGGGGAATATATTCCGTAACCTTGACAAATAAATACAAACAAAAATGGCCTATTAACAAACTACAGACAATTAACTTAATCTTCTTCATATGTGTAGATTACTGTACGGCCCACAATAAGTTTTATTTGAATCATATCACCACAATATCAAAGATTTTTATCACTGTTAAATATAAACTATTGATATTCGTTTGAAACCATACAAACATGTTCTGTTGTTGTTGTTTTTTTTTTGCACACTCTAGAAATGCTTTAACAAAAACTAATATGTGCAATAAAGAACAAGAAATAGCACTAGTCCCGTTATGTGACCTGTTTAGTTGTTGCATTCACACGGTTTACCAGGATGGTCACTTGGATGGACGAAGAACTCGTGGGTTCGCCCTTGTCATAGACGTACGCCGTCAGCTAAACATGAATAATATAACATTATTCCAGCCTGGAGAGTCGTCGCATTAATGTAATGAGAATCTATATTGCCGCCATTATTATAAACATGGTTGAACCTATATATTACCATCATGAAACTATGTTGTATTTTTTTTAAACTATCGCATACATGAAGGGCACGATGACCTTTGATCGCCCTCCAACCAATGTCACTGGAATACAAAGATACATATAATATACATGTATATATATTTCGGAATGGTCGCATATAATATCGTTCATATAAATCACATAAATAATTTATGAATAGAGACACAGTAAATGTATTATAAATAAGTAAGAGGGGGTAATTCAGTATGTGATTAAGAGAGCCAATACATGTTTCCTGCTTATTATAAGTTAATACTTTAAAACACCACACATATATAACATAAATACCACGCACGCACAGCACGAGTCAGCTGAACGAAATATGAATAACAAGCCTATTTGACAAAGATTTAATTCCAGTTAAGAAGATGATTCAAATGATTACAGCAGTCAGATTATATCAAAATACGATAAATTAGTGTGTTTATCAGCGCAACCAATTCTAAAATAAACTTTATAAAAAGGATTTTGATTGCAGGCTTTAAAGTCTGAAGTTTGCCAATATCTGGAAAACTGGTCGGAAAACTATTCGACATATTGTCACATAGTAGGGTGATAGACATCAAGAAGGATCATTTGATCTTGAGGAAATTAAAACCCAATTTTACACTTTACAAAGAATCCACTTATTCAAGCATACTTAAATAAAGTTACTTTAAGACATTGACCCAAAAACATTTTTTTCGAAATCGAGTGATCGGTTCTGTTTTCATGTTTTGTTCTGTACGATTTGTATCTGAATCAGTTTAAGCCCTGTTGAATTATTCTAAGGGAAATTAAATAATTTTAACTCTCTGATTATACTCCTTTAATTGACGTTTCGGCATAATGCCTTTATCAAAACAATGAAATGTATATGTTAACTACATTTTTACGTCTTTTGACTGCACAATTTAAACAAAAATAATTACAACTTCTGTCACATTCATATTAATGCTGCATTCTGATTGGATTATTTGTTCACGTGACCGGTTTTTCATTTTCCGATGAACCCACTTCGTATGCAAATTTAAACATGAATATTCATGGCGCTACTTTCTGGTCATAAACAAGTTGCCAAAGAACGTTATGTTTTGCGCGAAACTTAATGGCGTTGTTTTTTATTGGTCAATAGCGAAATGACGTTTTATTTTTTGCGCGAACTTCAACGATATACACGTTTGACGGAGATGAAACCGAAACTGAAAATAGATTCATACGCTAGATTAAAAAGGACTTGTGTGACCCTAACCACGATAGAATTTCAGCTTTAAGATCATTTTGTGTTGTAATTATAAGAATTGAATAGCATTTTTCTGCATTCCATCGGTGTATGAACTGTAGGGAAAATAACACCCAATTTATGCATAAACGCCGTCGGCGTTTATGCAAATTAGGCGTAATTTTCCCGACAGTTCATACACCGATTAAATGCAGAAAAATGCTATTAAATTCTTAAAACAAAAAAGTTTTTAATCGTCAAATGACGTTGTACATGATGACGTCATAAATAACGTTATATAAAATGGCGCCAAAAATGGTAAAAATTCGCGAAAAAATGAAATGACTTTAAATACTTACATATTATGTCTCAAACTTATGTCAATAGTGTGCTTTATATATTTAATAAATTGATATTTTATAATAAAACAATACATCATCATATTTAATTATGATTTACCTAAACATGCAGATCTTTGAGATCATGCCGTTCTTAATGTTCTGAACTTAATGACAACACATCATATAAACACCCGATTTTAAGTATGAAATACCAAAAATAATAATCAAATTATTGTAAACAGAACAGGGTTTCATTCAATCATGTATTTATGTATTAATGTATTTATTTATGTATTAAGGTAGCGCACCTCTAATGATTTCCCGCGATTTCTTCGAAGGTTGAAGAGCCTACTATTAGGTGCCGTAGCCTAGTGGTTAAGGCGATAGACTAGAAATCTTTTGGGATATTCCCGCGCAGGTTCGAATCCTGCCGACGACGTATACTTTTTTGCGACGCGTTTTATTTATTTTCTAACGTAATTTGATTTAATATGGCATATAAGCTATATTTATTGTTAAATATGTTGCAAATTTTATGTACATTCTTCAATTATTAAAATTAAAACAACGTTATGGCAAAATTGGGTGATTTACTGTTGAAAATACGAACCATGCATGTTGCATTTTTATTTTTATTTCAAAAAGTAAACGGTAAATCTGTCTAGTTCTTGGTATTTTTGCTGTATATAGTGTTTCTATAAAAACTAAGTTTAAAATATGACTTAAATGATACTATTTTGAATTTTATGACACTTTGTTTTTAACCGACCCAATTTTTACTTGGCTGAAATCACTTACATTTCATGGCGCTCTTCCATAGATACAAATTTGTAAAAAATAAATGTCTGTAAAAGAATACTTATTTCATCTTGTTTAAACTTTAAACACCTTTACAGCATATGTACACACCAACTGCATGCCCATATTTGGAAATTTGAATGAATTATGGAACTTTTATATACGCCAGGGGTGAAAATAAACTGGACAAAAGCCGAGCGTGGGGGTGGTTTTGAAAAAATCGGTATATTTTTTTAAAAAGCATGGAAAGCCTACCTACAAATTTGCATGTAGTTCAGTGAAATGATGCTGATTAAGAAAATAATTAATTAGATTATATTTGGATATGTGCCCATTAGAGGTGCGCTACCTTAATGTATTTTTTATGTATTTATTTATTTATTCATTCATTCATTCATGCGTTCATTCATGCGTTTATTCATTCGTTCATGTATTTCTTTCTTTCTTTCTTTATTCATTCATCTATTTATTTATTTATCTATCTATTTATCTATTCATTCCGTTTGTGCGTACGTGGGCTTGTTCATTGGTTTATTGGTTCGTTCGTTCGTTCGTAATTTCTTTCAGTCAGTCAGTCAGTCAGTCAGTCAGTCAGTCACTCAGTCAGTCAGTCACTCAGTCAGTCAGCGAGCGAGCGATCATCATCATCATCATCATCATCATCGTCAACAACAACAACAACAACAACATCATCATTATTATCATCATCATCATCATTATCATCATTTTTATTTTTTTTATTTTTTATTTCATTTCCTTATATACTTTGTTTTATTTGTACTGTATTATATTAAATGCATATTATGTTAATGCTGCCACGTTAAAACAAAATGCATGTTGAATGAAGTTACAAAAATCGATTGGTGATATCGTCACATAGCAGGAGGAAGCGTGCCTTGGGTACTTTATGACATCTCATGCCGACATGGCGATTGATTTCGGTGTGTCCTGTTTATTGGACCCTTAATGCAATAAAGCCGCTTTTAATAATGGTGATAACTGTAATTTCTATTGCTTAACAATACGAGAAAACAAATGCCACAGGTTATTTATTTGACTCTTTCTTTGTTTCAATTAATATTAAAACTATATTGATTATCTGAAATGTGACTGTCTTTAGTTTGAAGATTTAATACGAAATTACATTAAAACTATAGTTGTTAATTTACTAAAGCAATTGACTCTTTAACATGTGTTTTTTTTTTATGAAACTACGATAATGGTAGCAAGAAGTATCCTTTTTTTAAGATGCTCGGTACATATCCCGATCGTGAAAATTAAGGTTGAAATAAAACGTTATATTTAAATAACAGATTTTTTAAGTTTTAAATCGCATATTAAAGGGGCCTTTTCACAGATTTTGGCATTTTTTTAACTTATTCATTAAATGCTTTATATCGATAAATATAAACACTGGATCGTAAAAGCTCCAGTAAAAAATCAAGAATAAAATTTAAAAAAGGAAAAGAACATTGCCCGGACCAGGTTTCGAACCAGTGACCCCTGGAGTCCTGCCAGAGTCCTGAAGTAAAAACGCTTTAGCCTACTGAGCTATTCCGCCGAGTACATTTACTTGAAGTATTTTATACCTTATATAAGCAATCTTCGTAGTTTCACAAAATTTAACGACACAAACAGAACTCTCCAAATTATTTAATCGTTTCGCGTTGCAACGCTTTATAATTTTTAGGTTTTAAAATCGTCAAAAGATGCATATAATGGCTATATTAGACAATGGTAAATGTTCAGTATTACTGTTTCCTCACAAATATCATAACTAAAACGAAAATTTGCGAATCTGAAACAACTTTTTTCAATTTTGTCAATTTACCAAAGCGTGAAAAGATCAGTTTAAACACATCAAATGTTTTATGTAGTGTATTGTATATTTACGTATGACAGTTTGAAGTCTTGCTGATATAATTTATAAATCATTAAAAAGGGCATATCATATTTCCCGTGCACTTTTATACACTTAATAATAGTATTTGCCGGGAAAGAAAACCATATAGGAAGTATCAAGTAAATGAATGCAAAAGTGTAATCAAACTAAACACTTGTTTGCGTACATCTAACTTGAACTACATTAAGCACTGTTATATGCATCATAATATCAGTCATATGGCATATTATTTATGTAGCATACGTCTGTTCTCAAAAATTGAACTATATGTTATTTAAGTATTTCATTTAGACGCTGTTGTCTTTCCACACATTCTAATCACACATGTATGACTACTTGCGTTTCTTAATTGGAAAATCTAACCTGTACTTTACGACAGAAAATTTAAGTCAGACTAATATATAACGGAGCCGGTCGATGTCTGATCTATATTAATGAACTTGACGCTCAAATGGATAAGATTTAGGGATCACAACCAATTTAAGTCAGACTAATAGCCGGCCGATGTCTGATCTATATCAGATAACTTTACGCTCAAATAGATAAGAAAGGGATCACCACAGCAGGTTGCTAATACACAGTGTAGACTTCCGCTGTTTTATTATTGAAACATGTTTGTTTAGAAAGCATGGCCAAAATAATATGGAATCCAATTTTGAAATAAAAAATCGTCTGAAAATAGCGCCGTTGACTTGGTAATTGAAGAGTATAGATGACATCAAAGAAGTGATTTTCTAGACACCTGGAGACAACTGAGGACGACACATACAATTAAGTAAATAATAAAACAACTAATAAGCATCCTATGGAGGCAGATGATATCTTACTTTAAAGTCAACAGATAAGTTGAGGCTAAAAGTCGTATTTTATAAAGGAATATAATTGCATCTCTGTCCAATTAGATGTCTTGCAAGCGAATGTTTATTTCAAATGTAGTATGTGCTGTGATAGAAACCAACTTTGCGCATAAATTATTAAGTTATTTAATAACGTGCCTTGGACGCTTTCTCGTCTGTGAGAGTTTAAACTTGTATTATACTGTGAAAAGCACCTATGGTACTTCACCGATGTTATTTCTATTTAATTTTAGTAATTTACACTATTTCAATTTAGAACGTTTTTTATAATTTTATTTTATTTTGTATGTTTGTTACAACAATATCTTTAAAAAGAAAATTAATACATTTAATTAACTAAAAACAGCTAAAAGGTTGAACATAAAATAAGTAAATAAATTATTAAATACATCAAAAAATGAATAAATGACTAAATGGCTGGCTGGCTGGCTGGCTGGCTGGCTGGCTGGCTGGATGGATGGAAGGGAGGGAGGGAGGGAGGGAGGCAGGGAGGGAGGGAGGGGGGAAGAAGGGAGGGAGGGAGGGAGGGAGGGAGGAAGGGAGGGAGGAAGGAAGTAAGGAATGGGGGGAGGGAGGGAGGGAGGGAGGGTGTGAGTGGGAGGGGAGGGAGGGAGGGACGGAGGGAGGGACGGAGGGAGGGAGGGATGAACGGAGGTAGGAACGGAGGTAGGAACGGAGGGAGGGACGGAGGGAGGGACGGAGGGAGGGACGGAGGGAGGGACGGAGGGAGGGGACGGAGGGAGGGACGGAGGGAGGGACGGAGGGGAGGGACGGGAGGGAGGGACGGAGGGAGGGACGGAGGGAGGGACGGAGGGAGGGACGGGAGGGAGGGACGGAGGGAGGGACGGAGGGAGGGACGGAGGGAGGGACGGAGGGAGGGACGGAGGAAGGGAGGAAGGGAGGGAAGGAAGGAAGGAAGGAAGGAAGGAAGGAAGGAAGGAAGGAAGGAAGGAAGGAAGGAAGGAAGGAAGGAAGGAAGGAAGGAAGGAAGGAAGGAAGGAAGGAAGGAAGGAAGGAAGGAAGGAAGGAAGGAAGGAAGGAAGGAAGGAAGGAAGGAAGGAAGGAAGGAAGGAAGGAAGGAAGGAAGGAAGGAAGGAAGGAAGGAAGGAAGGCATGAAGGAAGGAAGGAAGGAAGGAAGGAAGGAAGGAAGGAAGAGAGGAAGGAAGGAAGGATGGAAGGAAGGAATGTTGGATGGATGGATGGATGGATGGATGGATGGATGGATGGATGGATGGATGGATGGATGGATGGATGGATGGATTGATGGATGGATGGATAGATGGATGGAAGAACAAACGTACGAACTCATGAACAAACGAACGAACCAATGAACAAACGCACGAACGCACAAAGTAACGAAAAAAAAACGGACGGACGAAGGGATGGAAAGATTAATGAATGAATGAACGAATGAATAATTAAATAAAAACAAAAAACAAAACAAAAATGTTTAAAACATAAATACATAAATGAATGAATAAATGCATGAACGAACGAACGAATGAATGATCGAACGAACGGACGAACGAACAAACGATCCGAGGAACGAACCAAAGAACGAACCAACCAACCAACCAACCAACAAACAATAAGAACAAACCAAAAAAGAACGAAATAACAAAAGAACAAACAAACGAACAAACAAACGAACGATCCGAGGAACGAACCAAAGAACGAACCAACCAACCAACCAACCAACAAACAATAAAAAAACGCACGAAATCACAAACGAACAAACAGACGGATGGACGAACTGACGGACGGATGGAAGGATACATGAATGAATAAATTAATAATTAGATAAATAGATGGGTAAATACTTAAAAAAATAATTAAAAAAATTACGTTCATACTTTTTGTTTGTTATTATTTTTGCTATTGCATACTTAAATATAATTTAACTACAAATATCAACAAATGCATAGTGTTTTTCAATATTATGAATCTATTGTACATTTCACAGGTATTACAAATAAACCACGCGGTAACAAGATAGATTCACGTTAGCATTTATTATATTCAATCTTAAAATGTTCTAAATTCCTTGAATAAAATAAATATTTGCATTCCATATTTCACATATTTATTAAGTTCAAGACCTAAAAGGGCGTTTTTCTTCATTATTTTCAATAAATAATCGAGAGATCGAGATACCGTGACCTAATACCTTTTCCTTCGTTATCTATAAATACACTATTTATTTATAGATCTTTTATCCAGGTTACCTACAGGCTAACCCCATACAAAATGGTATGATGCTAATACCATTGCCTGTCCGTACAGGCTAACTCCGTTAACCTAAGTCCTGTTGAACAGACTAACTCGAGTCGTATCGGGTGATATAAAACAACTTTTTTATATGGCATTTGAAAAGGGCAGAGTGGCGATAAATGGCTTTGAAAGAGGGCAGCGCGGCGCTACACAAAAAAGGGCATGGCGACCCGCAACGCTAAATCGACATGGAAAAAACACTATGTTACATCACAAACCTTCACTTATAACTGCAACACATAGCTTATGTTACATCATACACCTACACCGGTAACTAACACATAGCTTATGTTGCATCATACCCCTTTACTTGTAACTGCAACACATTGCTTATGTTACATCATACACCTTCACTTGTAACTGCAACACATAGCATATGTTACATCATACACCTTAATTTGTAACTAACACATAGCTTATGTTACATCATACACCTTCACTTGTATCTGTAATACATAGCTTATGTTACATCATAAACCTTCACTTGTAACTGTAACACATAGCTTATGTTCGATCATGCACCTTCACTTGTAACTGTAACACATAGCTTATGTTCGATCATACACCTTTACTTGTAACTGGAACACATAGCTTATGTACACCATACCCTTTCACACAAAGCAAATCCATTTACATCTCAGATACAGACTTTTGATGCATTCGTAGTCCGTAAGAAAATCAAATATAATTACAGACCTTTCTTAAAAGATCCAAGTTGAAAAGGCCTCATTTCCAAACTTAAGATACTGATTAGCAGCAAGCAGCTTAAAACCTAAAAACTCTGCGAGTTACTAGTTGCATATGGCAATTTGTGTAAGGTTTATGTTACATTTATTGCATGTATAAAGAAAAACATGTTCACTTGTAATTGTGCTACATAACCAATGTTAGAGTTACTGTGTGAGAACAGAAACACATGCTCACTTATAAGTTTAATAGATGAAAAATTAAATTACTGCATTTCGTCCCCTAACCGCGAAAATGGCGAATCTCAGTTTTGGCACGAAAACAGGTTTTGACATTTTCGCAGTGGTGAAAAGGCTCGCTTCTCCCGCGAAGAATTCCAACGTCCTATCCAATCGGCTTACAAAGTTATACCCATGTAAATGTGTGCGAAAATTTCCAAAGTAAATGTAAAAAAGTCAGCGGCGGATAAAAAAAATTAAGAAAAGCTTGCGTCAAAGCTTGCGTTAGACATTTTTCTCATATTGACTACAAAAAAATGTCACACGTCACTTTTAACATTATGAAACATGAAGGGATATTGAAAAAGTAATTACGAAAAGTTTTAGCTACATTATGTAATAAAAAAAAAATATATGACGTTTTTTACTTCTCCTGAAAAGTTGTAAATATTGAGGTTGGCCATTTTCGCGGGGAGGGGACGATTTGTACTTTGCCTCATTTTTTCATAAACACACAAATACAAGTCGTAACTACTTAATTAAATAAATATCTCAAACATTATATACAACATTCTCACACAAACATATATAACAAATAGTACATTTTTACATGTTGTGGTAACAACTTAAAAAAATGAAACTAGAGGAATCTTTTTGAAAGTATGCACAAAACAAACAGATTGACTTTGACTACTTACTCTGTACTCAAGGAGATCATCATTTCGGAGTGACCTGTTCACAGAGATATCTCCTGTTGTGGAATTAATAACAAAGAAGTTGTTGGCAGGTGGCAAACCAATCAGCTCATATCGCAGGAATGGATTTCTCTATTATAAACACAGCAGCATTATAAACAAATTTTTAAAGTAAAATTCATTTTAAATATTAAATACTTACCTGTTATCTCTAGCTAATCCCTTTCTAGGGAGTTAATTATCCGGAAAACTTTAAGCGCTGGGAATCATCCAACTCTAATAAAGAAAACCAAGTCAGGTTAAACATAGTACGATATAACCTAACCGGAAATCAAGAACAAAGACTCATCTTTCCTTTACAAAAACATAAATGTCGATGAGCGGGGTGGGAGGTGGGACTTACTGATAACAGGTAAGTATTTAATAATTAAAATGAATTTTACTTTAAAACTTTGTTTTAATATCATAAATACATACCTGTTATCTGTAGCTGATTTTGCAGCTGCGGCGGGAAGGTTCGAATATTTTTTCCCATCACAGCAGAACCCATATTTAGGGTTTTCAGCCAGAGATAGTAGATCCTGTCCTCAGATTATCTTCGTAAGTGCCATATTGTCCGTACTTAATTCTCTGATGGCCTAGTGTACTTACGCCATAGAAGAAATTACAGTTTGAGCCACAACATGAGGACCCAACATATACAAATTGTCTTGTTGGCACTCAAGAGAACGAAGATAAAAAGAGGAGAAGGTGGTAGGATTCCTCCAGAAAGCAGCTTGAAGCACTTCAGACAGTGGGGTATAATTAATATAAGCCCACGAAGCCGAAAGAGCTCTTAATTCATGCGGTCTTATCTTAAACAGGGATAAATCACTGGATGAAAGAGAAGAATAAGCCTTCTTAATTGTCGAGGCTATCCAACGGGAAATAGAAGCCGCAGACACATCGCCCCCCCCCCTTTTAATGGAATTAAAAGTCTTTTACGAGAACCTCGAATAAACTTTACTCTCTTAAGGTAGAACTTCAAAGCCCTTACCGGGCAAAGGAGTCTATCATCATCTTCATGCCCACAAGTTCTAGAAAGACTTGGAACTTTGAAGGGTTTGGAAGCCATAGAGGGAAGTTGATTTTAAGCAAGAAATCCTGGCTGACATAATAATGTAACAGATCCATCGACAGCATCAAAACGAAGATGGTTATCTCCTATAGAAAGAGCATGAATTTCACTTCTCCGTTTGGATGAAGCCATAGTAAGAAGAAAAAACGGTCTTCCAGGTTAGGAACTGTAAAGAAGCCTGATCAAGAGGTTCATAGGGAGCCTTAATAAGCGAACCAAGCACACGCTAAATCCCATTTAGGAGCCAGTGTTCGAGATACAGGACGTTTAAGTTCCATAGCTCTAATCAGTTCCGAAATCGCTGGATCAGCACAGATTTGTGATGACTTAGTAAAAGCCAATGTATGCGAAATCATAGATCTGTATCCTTTGATAGAGCTAAGAGAAAGTTTCTTATCATCAAAAAAATAGATGAGAAAATCCGCTATGCGTCTAGCAGAGGGATTGAAGGGATCAATTTTCCCTCGAATACACCAATTAGAGAAGAGTCTCCAGCGAGCATCATAGACTGCTCTGGTGGATTTTCTCCTTGCAGAAGCAACGAGGGTTGAAGCCCTGACAGAAAAACGTTTCTTCTGCAGAGATTGCCTAATAACGGCCAGACGTGTAAGTGGAACATTACTGGATCCGCATGTAGTCTGCCGCTTTGAGATAGAAGATCTGACCTGTGAGGAAGTTTCCTGGGATAATCGTACAGGAGACTGAGAATATCGTTGAACCAAGATCTCCTGGGCCACCAAGTGGCAATCAGGAGTATCCGGCATGAGCTCACCCTGATTTTCGCCAATATTTGGGGAATTAGAATGGGTGGGGGATAGGCGTAAGCTTCCAGTTGGTCCCAAGCGAACGAAAGCGCGTCTATTGCCCACGCTGCTGGATCGTAAACTGGACTCACATACAGAGGTAGTCTGTAGTTGTGTCTGGTCGCAAATAGATCGACCAGGGGATAACCGAACTTGAAAAGATCTGGTTGGTCACTTCTTGATGAAGTGTCCATTCCGATGGAAGTATCTGGTGTTTGCGAGACAACCCATCCGCAAGGGTGTTGAGGCGACCTTGTATGTATTTGGCCAGAATATAAATGTTGAGTGTTTTGCAAAAAAACAAGTCATTTCCTGGTTTCAAGATACAGGGATTGAGAATGTGTTTCCCCTGTGCCTGGATGTAAGCCACCACCGATGTGTTGTATGTTGACACCATCACGCAAGAGTCTCGAAGATGTGACTGGAAATGAGATACAGCTAGAAATACTGCTCGCATGTTTAGATTGTTGATATGAAGGTGAGATTCCTGATGAGACCACAACCCTGAAACTATTAGACTGAGAGGTTCCAGGTGAGCACCCCATCCTTCCTTGCTCGCATCCGTGATTAGATGTAATGACGGTTGCTGAGGAAGATGTGGTACTCCTGCTAAGAGAGTCTCCTCGTCTAACCACCACTGAAGATGAGACACTAGGGAAGGATAGATTGGAATCTGTTTTAACAGATGGCCCGGAGACCATTTCCAACAAGCTGAGAGATAATGCTGAAGAAAACGTAGGAATAGACGTCCCAACTGCACAAAGTCTGCTACTGAGCTCAGGATACCGTTGAGAGAGAGGAACTCTTGAGCTGTTATATGAGACTGGAACAAAACCCAGTTGACCTTTACTAGAAGGTCTGATATACGTTGACATGACACTCTGACCGATTGATGTGTGTCAAGAAATTAATTCCCACGAAAGTGAAGTCCTGAGAAGGAATGAGGTCTGATTTGTCTGCATTGATAAGGAGTCCTAAAGAGAGGAGTTCCTGGTGTAAGAGCCAGTCGTCGAAATACTGAATAAGAACAATCCCGTGAACTCGGAGGTGAGCTCCGACTGCAGCCATTAGTTTGGTAAAAACTCGTGGGGCGGTCGCCAAACCAAATGGCATGGCCCGGAACTGGTAGACTTGGCCATGAAAGGCGAATCGAAGGTACTTCCGGAAGTTGGGATGTATAGGAACATGGAAGTACGCATCTTCCAGATCCAAAGACACCCCCCAGTGCAGGATATTGATTGAGTTCCGTATGAAGGAAGGAGTCTCCATTTTGAAAGTTGGTTTGAGAAGGTACATGTTGAACACTTTTAAATCTATTACTGGTCACCAGGAACCATTTTTCTTTTGAACAAGAAAAAGACGACTGTAGAATCCTGAAGAATAAGGATCTTGAACCTTTTCTACCGCCTGTTTTTCCAAGAGCCCGAGAATGGACTGTGGAATATGTGGATGCTGAGATACCAGTTCTATCGGAACGCGAGAAAGTGAAGGCCTTTTTTCGAATTAAAAAGTCAGGCCTTTTGCAACCAGAGAATGAACCCATGCGTCCGAAGTAATTTGAAGCCATCGGTTTGAAAAGTGGAAAAGTCTGGCCCCGACTGGTATTTCCGGCATCGGAAGTTGTGGAGATAGAAAGGGTAGGGACCTAGGGCTGATACGGAGGAGGTACGCCCTTGCTAGCAGAAGGTTTGAAATTCCTCTGATCCAGCTTGGGTTTGTTCTTTTTCTCAGAATCTCTACCAGAAAACTTCTTAGAAAAAGAAGGTCTGTTATAGGAAGAAGGCCTGTTAGGACCCGACCGTGGATTAACAGCAGGTCTTTTAGAGAAAAGATTGTTTCCTTTAGCCTTCTTGGGTACTGGAACTGCTGGTGGCCTAGAAGAAGGCTGCTTAAAGGCTCCTTGGCGTTGTCCAGAATTGTTTCTAGCTAAAGAAGCATGAAGTTCGTCATCCTTGTCAGCTGTGATTGCTTCTTGTATCCTTCCACCAAAAAGGAAACCTGATGTGAGAGGAGCCGTTCTGAGCGAGTTCATACCTGGTTCTAAGAGAAAATCTTTAGGTAAAGATGAAAGGATAAGATCTCTACGAATCCTTAACATCTCAGACATTGAAGAAGCAGCATTATGTGAAAGGAATAATGCTGTTCGTGATAGGTGGATCAATAAATCCCGAAGTTCTTCCGGAATAGAATCAGACCAATCACAAACCAAGTGTAACAAGGTTGCTAGCATTAAGTCTACCTGGTTGGATAGACCTAAAGATCTTCGCTCTCTACTTTCCCAATGTTCTATCATGGAAAAAGGGACAGACACTGAAGTAGATGAACTAGGCATCGTAAGCAAAAGCTTATTGATGTCTGGATCCTGCGATGGTAATTAAGAACAAGAGCACCGCCTTGCGGGTGCAGACCGCTCATCTATTTTCTTGTTAAAGGTGAAGGGACTCTCAATTTCAATCACAAAGGAGGGAAGGGTGGAGTGAAGAGGGGTGTATAGTGTGGGGGTGTGGACATTTATTACATTATCTTCCAAAAATGCGGAAAAAAAATGCAAAAAAAAATAAAAACAAATTCGGGGGGGGGGTGGGGGGAGGAGATTCTTGGGTTCGATGGTTGGACGGTATTTCAAAAATATAATAATAAAAATAAATATTTGTGTTTTTTAGCCGTTTAAAAACAAATACTTTGGGGGTGGGGGGTGGGGTGGGGTATAGTATGAGGGTGTGGTGGTCATTTGTGAGATGATCTTAAAAAAATATAGGGGGGTTCGGGGGGGGGGGGGAGGGCATGGGGGATGGTTTGGGTGGAATCTATTGTGGTATGTTGTCAGATAAGAGTAGTTTTGTCAAAGTATCAGTCAAATCTAATCATAAATAAAGAAGTTATGGCCATTTTAGCAAACTTTAATAATTTGACCTTTAGAGTCAAGGTCATTCAAAGGTCAAGGTAAAATTCAACTTGCCAGGTACAGTAACCTCATGATAGCATGAAAGTATTTGAAGTTTGAAAGCAATAGCCTTGATACTTTGGAAGTAAAGTGGATCGAAACACAAAATTTAACCATATATTCAAAGTTACTAAGTCAAAAAAGGTCCATAATTCCGTAAAAATGACAACCAGAGTTATGCAACTTGTCTTTTTACTGTACCCTTATGATAGTTTGCGAGTGTTCCAAGTATGAAAGCAATATCTATGATACTTTAGGGGTAAAGTGGACCAAAACACAAAACTTAACCAAATTTTCAATTTTCTAAGTATAAAGGGCCCATAATTCCGTCCAAATGCCAGTCAGAGTTACATAACTTTGCCTGCACAGTCCCCTTGTGATAGTTAATAAGTGTTGCAAGTATGAACGCAATAGCTTTGATACTGTAGGAATAAAGTGGACCTAAACACAAAACTTAACCAAATTTTCAATTTTCTAAGTATAAAAAGGGCACATAATTCTTTCAAAATGCCAGTCAGAGTTACATAACTTTGCCTGCACAGTCCCCTTATGATAGTTAGTAAGTGTTGCAAGTATGAAAGCAATAGCTTTGATACTTAAGGAATAAAATGGACCTAAACACAAAACTTAACCAAAATTTTCAATTTTCTAAGTATAAAAAGGGCACATAATTCTGTCAAAATGCACGCCATAGTTATCTTAATTTGCATGCCCAGTCCCCTCATGATAGTAAGTAAGTGTACCAAATTTGAATGCAATAGCATTGATACTTTCTGAGAAAAGTGGACCTTAACGCAAAACTTAACCGGACGCAATCGCCAACGCCAACGCTGACGCCATGGTGATGACAATAGCTCATTTTTTTTTTCAAAAAATAGATGAGCTAAAAATCTAAACCGGAAGTCGGATCGGGTACTGGTGGTTTGTAGTTACGTTCCTGAAGTTTAGACTTCGCAAAATCCTTCGGTACTTTCCACATATCTCCTCGTTTAGGAATCGTTATATTCACTGATTCCAACGATTGAAAAACAGATAAGACAGTAGTACCAATCGGAAGGCGTGTATCCAAGCGGGAACGCGCCTTAGTAACCATGGTGGGATCAAACGTACGAACGAGTTGTTCAGTGATCGAGATCGTCGTATTAGAAGAAGTCTCCACAGGTCGTGGACACAACTCTTCACCCAGAGTCTGGAATATCAGCTCGAAAATTTGATTACTGGAAGCCAAAAATTTATCCGTATCAATGTCCGCATCCG
The DNA here is from genome assembly GCF_020536995.1 of Dreissena polymorpha. Classification (NCBI taxonomy): domain Eukaryota; kingdom Metazoa; phylum Mollusca; class Bivalvia; order Myida; family Dreissenidae; genus Dreissena; species Dreissena polymorpha. The sequence goes on along the minus strand of NC_068356.1, from coordinate 27,629,413 downwards.
ATTCAGCTTCACTCTCTACAGGAACAGAGGTGTGTAGAGAAACAGCAGGAACAGGAATGAAACTATCTTGTGCCAAATTGTCTGGTAAAGATGAATTACCATCCACGACGTCAACAATTTGATAATGCTTATCAGTATTGACCGGTACAAAATGACCAGACGCATTCTGAACCCATAGAACATCAGGATTCGAATGGGTAGCATTAGGGGGTACACGACTAGATACGGTCGAAGACACCCGTGGTGCTGATTATGTAGCAGTAGCTGTTAGCTGCGCTCCTGAAGTTCCAACATGTGTGGCTGATAACACGGGAGACGACACGTGGTGAGGAAACATGTGATTCCATAAAGGAATAAGACGGTGATCGACTATCTAAATGGTAGGTACGATGTCTATGTGAGGTTTGTCGACGTCCTCGTTTCCTGCGATGTCGCGATCTGGATAGGCTGCGATGTCGAGATGTAGATCGGCTGCGATGAGACCGGGATCTTCTGGAATAGCGTCTCCGTGAACGACGACGTGATCGCTTACGCGCGTAGCGGCGATGAGAATCGCTAGACGAAGATGAGCGAGTCCGATGTCTACTCCTTGATGACGAAGATTCATTCGTCGATGACGAGTAGGAAGTAGAGTCATCGATGATGAAGATCGATGCCTTCTTCTGACTGTTGACCGGTGACCCGTGACCGGACTGGACCGGACTGGACCGGACCGGTGAAGGTGACCGGATCGGACCGGTCACCGATGACCGGACCGGACCGGTGACCGGCCGGTCATATCATGACCGGACCGGTGACAGGCCGGTCATATCATGACCGGTTACGTCACCGGCCAAGGACCGTAGAATGGCGGCTGCCATTTAATCAGACATTGATCGATCCTTAGGTCCACGTTCAATGTCGCCGGTATGTATGGTGGGAGGGTGGTCAGATGACGACCGACAGACAACACCACCATCGTGCCCGGTATCCGGTGACTGAAATGTCAGCTGATCATCCGTGACCAGTGAAGTCACCGGTTCATCAACGTCAGTTAGAGGTTCGTGGCGTTTGCGACTGATCGACGTCCGACGGCGACCAGCTTGTTTCCATGTGTCGTAAGACCATAAATCACTCACCGCACATTTGTTTAAGCAGAGTACAACCGGTACATGCCAGGCAAGTGTCGTGAGAATCCCACCTTGCCTTGACGTGACCACACGAACCTCTCTTTTGTAAGTTCATTTCTGAAAATAAATGAAACAGAAAGATCCTACAACAGACAAAACAAATTGTAAAATTTAAACCACAATGTAAATAAACAAACGCTGTACAAATGCCCTCAATTATTGATTGAGGAAAAAGGCACAAAGTCCTCGTGGATTACCTATAGAAGGACATGGAACGAAAACCTCGTGGTGCACGTGCTCATGTACATGAGCACTATAAACAAAGATACCCAGCAAAAGCAGAATTATAACAAAAACTGCAATAAAAAGTATAAAAAAGTAAACCGAATAATATACAGAAAAGATAGATAAAATCTATCCTTCAAACTCCGACAATAAACACGATTAAAAGAACGAAAAAGTCCTGAGCCAAAATAGGCGTGCACTCGTGGTTGTCCGGAAAGGAAAGATAAGTTGTTGTTCTTGATTTGATTTCTGGTTAGGTTACATTGTACTATGTTTAACCTGACTTGGTTTTCTGTAATAAAAGGTGGATGATTTCCAGCGCTTAAAGGTTTTCGGATAATTAACTCCCTGGAAAGGGATTAGCTAGAGATAACAGGTATGTATTAATGATATTATAATCTTTTTTCTGTCAACATGTTTAGATAATAATTTCCTATTTCAAATATTGAATTTGATGACATGGACTCTGCAAGCCAATTTGTTGAATCGATATCCGCACCAAAAATAAAGTTTGTGACATACGGACAGATAGACGGATGGATGCACTAACAGATGGATGGACAGACAAAAAACACTAATTCAATATCCTTGCGCATTGGGTGGGGGATAAAAAGAAAGAAAATCTTCTTTACAAAACCTACCTGGTCAGAGTCTGTTGCATTGACGGTGAGTACAACATTGCCCACAGGGAAGTCTGCATTGATTGTTCTGAAGTAGCCGTTGGGCTGACTGAACACTGGGGAGCTCGGGTTGCGGTTTACGTTCACAGTTAGCGTGCCCTGGTGCTTGTTGCTGGGCCAGAAGTCATCGTACACTTCTACTACCACCTGAAACACATAAAACAAATTTTTATAGTAAAATTCATTTTATTAATTTAATACTTACCTGCTATTCCTAGCTATACCTTTTCAAAGGGTTTAGCTACTCCAGAAATCTTCAAGTACCGGAATTCGGCCACCTCTCCTACTGAAACAGATCAGGTTAAGCATGGTTCAATGTAACCTGACCGGAAATCAAGAACCGTAACTCATCTTACTTTTCAAATTAATTATGAAAATATTAAATGATGAGCGGGGTTGGGAGGTGGGACTTACCGTGATAGAAGGTAAGTATTTAATTATTAAAATGAATTTTACTATAAAATTTGTTTTAATATCATAAATAATTACCTGCTATCCCTAGCTGATTTTGTAGCTATGGTGGGAGGTTATCGTTATATTTTCCCATCACAGCAAAAACCATAATCAGGTTTTTCAGCCAGAAATAGTAGAAATGTGTCCTCATACAATCTTCGTTAGTACAGTATTGTACTAAGTTGCTGAATAGGACCAGTACATTACGCCATGGAAGAAACTACTGTTTGATCAACCACAAAAGGACTGGACATATATAAATTGTCCTGATGACACTCAAGAGAACGAAGATAGAATGAGGCAAAGGTGGTCGGATTCCTACAGAAAGCAGCTTGAAGCACTTCAGAAAGTGGAACATTATTAATATACGCCCACGAAGCCGAAAGAGCTATAAATTCATGCAATCTAATCTTAAAAAGGAATAAATCCCTAGATGATAGAAATGAATACGCCTTCTTAATAGTCGAGGCTACCCAACGATAATTCGAAGCCTCAGACAGCCCCCCCCCCCTTTTAATGGAATGAAAAGTCTCTTACGAGAACCTCGAATAGACTTACACTGTACGTACTTGCATTAAATGTCCACCCTGATTAGTCTGGGACTACACTGTACGCACGTGCATTAAATATCCAACCTGATTAGCCTGGGACTACACTGTACGTAATTGCATTAAATGTCCACCCTGATTAGTCTGAGACTACACTGTACGTACTTGCATTAAATGTCCACCCTGATAAGTCTGGGACTACACTGTACGTTTGTGCATAAAATGTCCACCTTGATTAGTCTGGGACTACACTGTACCTACGTGCATTAAATGTCCACCCTGATAAGTCTGGGACTACACTGTATGTACGTGCATTAAACCCCATCTGGGACTACACTGTAGGTACGTGCATTAAACCCCATCTGGGATACACTGTAAGTACGTGCATTAAACCCCATCTGGGACTACACTGTACGTACGTGCATTAAACCCCATCTGGGACTACACTGTACGTACGTGCATTAAACCACATCTGGGACTACACGGTTGGTACGTACATTAAACCCCATCTGGGATACACTGTACGTACGTGCATTTAACCCCATCTGGGACTACACTGTTGGTACGTGCATTAAACCCCATCTGGGATACACTGTACGTACGTGCATTAAACCCCATTTTCCCCGAGTGGGGCTCACTATTTAAATATAAAAATATTTAAGATTTGACAAGAAAATCTGACAATCTAAAAAATAATTGGAGCTAAAAATTACAATGAAATGAAATTTAAAAAAAACACTAAGTCAGCTGTCACATACTGATTTGGACAAATGTAAAAAAATATACAACAAATATCTGAACAATGTGAAAAACAAAATAGAGCTAGGGACACATTGCATCACTTACAAATCAATTGCCACACATTTTCATGAACATTAGACAAGGTTTTACCATAAGGGAGTCTTAACCTTAAAGGAGCCCCTATTAAATCAGTGAGAAACAATTCAAAGTGTACATCAAACATAATTGTCAAAAAACCCTATAGGGTTTCTGTTCATACGGTGTAGGACTGGTCCTGTTGACTGTCTGACATCAGCGAGTTTCTGAGGGTGATCTGACCAGTGGCATCAATGTTAAAGAACATCATGTCCGGGAACACGCCTTCTATCCTGTACACCAAGTTGCCCTAAAATGGGATGTACACTTGTGTAAACCATTAAATTCTAATGCTAGTACATCAATATAACTTCATTAATACTCAAGTTTCATACTAAACATCTGGCAAATATTTTTAAAACCTTACAATTATATTATTAAAGCAGGCACAGCAATAATGCGGTGATTAAAAGGTCTATATAGCACTGACATGTCAATTTGATGGAAAACAACCAACATAATAAATCATAAAAAATATAGAACAAAAGTTATACATTCTTTTTATTTCATCAAGGTCGAAGTCATCTTCAATTTAGTTCTGGTCATGAGAACAGAATAAAACTTGATAATTATTCAAATGAGCCTCATTTTGGAAAATCTAGCCTTAATGCATATGTGTAGTATTGTCACAGATTAGCCTGTGCAGTCTGCATACTGTGCAGTCTGCATAGGCTTATCATGGAAAACAATTTCCGCTTAAATTGATTTTTTCATTTAAACAAAGTATCTTCTAAACTGAATATCCAGTTTAGGCGGAAAAAGTCGTCCCTGATTAGCCTGTGTAAACTGCACAGGCTAATCTGGGATGACACTTTACTGACATACATTAGGCCCAGTTTACCAAGACCAAGGCTGAATTCACTTACCTTCTGGTCACCATCTGTGGCATCCACATTGAACACATTGCTTCCTATCAGTGCTGTCTCCAACACAGTGACAGTAGTTGGTAGGTTGAGCACTGGATTCTGGAGGTCGCGAGGCACCAGAACAATCACCTGACCTGTGGAGAACTTCTCAGGCACACCGTTGTCATTCACTTTTACAGTAATCTGAAATAGACAAGTTCCACAGTTTATTCAAACTCTGTGCATGGTATTGACATTCGTGGCATATTCATATGACACATTTTGTCCATAATGATATAAAGCGGAAAGTGAATTTGCATCAATAAGATACAAATTAAACAGTTCAATGTTTATTCCTAGTCTCATTTAAAAGAAGGTTTTTGTTTAAAAGAGATCTCCTTTAAATGAAAATTCCATAAACATGGAAAGCGTCTTCCCTGATTAGCCTGCACAGTATGCACAGGCCAATCTGGGAAAACACTTTACACACATGCATAAAGCTCCATATTTCAAGTGAGTGACTTATTTGTATTAAATCAAAATGAACATATAATGTGATTTGCACACACCTCGTATATGTCACGGAAGAGCGGGTCATCCAGGAGGCTCTTCCTCAGAGTTATAAGACACGTCTTGGGATCAATCTTGAAGAACTCTTGGGCAACAGCAGTACCAATGATTGAACAAGTTGGGTTTCGCTAGTAACATGAACAAATGACTTTAGCACCACAGTTTTAATGTAGCAACAAAAGTTGTTTAAGACAATCCGTGAATATACGTTTCTGTTTTATCGATAAAATGTAAAACATAATCAAAGTTAGTATGAAACTATGCATACAACTACATAAACCAGGTATTCACTTAATGAAACAAAAGTTCTCCAAAAACTAAAAAAAATCTGTCAATATAGTCTTGATCATTAATCAGCTGTTGTGTCTGGTAAAAATCACTAATGCTGACTGGGTCTTTGAAATTAACCAGGTATAAAACTTCAATTACACTATCTGGGTCTGTGACATTGACCAGGTATCCCCACGAGTGTACAGGTGAGTCCTGACTGGCATTGATGGTCACTGAAGGTGGCACCACCCGCGGCCCGTTCAGGTTGCGCTCAACGCTCACTGTAACTGTTGCCGTGGATCTCACGGACGGGACAGCAGAGTCGTAGGCAACAACCTTGATCTGTTGTAACATTTAACAATAAACAGCCCTTAAAAAATGACATTATAAAATAGCCTGTGGTAAAAAAAATAAATACCAGCAAATACTGCAAATATAGCTTGTATTTTATAATGTAAGTTTGTAAGTTTTACTTTTTGTTAAATGACAAAAAATCCAACAAACAATTACACAAACTTATTTGCATAAATTATGTATTGTTTGGCAAGTTATTATATTTTATATTATTATATAAATTGCCTTCTATAAAATGAAGCTTGCTTTCTCTAAATTATGACATGACATTGAACATCCCTGTGTAATATCATACTGTTAATAATATAATTACAATAAATGGACACTTACAATATATGGATTGGTGCCGAGACTATCGTATCTGAGGTCATTTGTCTGGGTGATGACCCCAGTGGTGCGGTTCACTTGGAAGAAGTATGGGGACGGGAAATCTCCAACCAGCTCATACACTACCTGGCCCTGTTAAGAAAAATGGGTTTTAACCAAAAAAAGTCAAAAGTGTTGTCTCTGATTAGCCTGTGCTGACTGCACAGACAAATCTGTGATGACACTAACGTGCATGCATCTGACTGCACAGACAAATTTGTGATGACACTCACGTGCATTCATCTGACTGCACAGACCAATTTGTAATGACACTCACGTGCATGCATCTGACTGCACAGACAAACCTGTGATGACACTCACGTGCATGCATCTGACTGCACAGACAAATCTGTGATGACACTCACGTGCATGCATCTGACTGCACAGACAAATCTGTGATGACACTCACATGCATGCATTAAACCTCGTTTTCCCAGAGCAAGGTTCAACAACTGAAATTTTCACAAATATTTGTTCAACATTAAATTTGTAAGGCTTTTAGGAATGGCTGAACATTATGTTGATTAAATCCCAGCATCAGTGAAAATTAAACAAAATAATGTGAAACCTGAAAATATGGACTCGCATGACTGAAGAACTTATCAAAAGTTATCTAGCGGTATATTGGATCACTAAAAAGCCTTTGGTGCAAAGAAAATCTTACCCTAGCATCAGGTTTGGGGGCGTCCAAGTCGATGATGTTGGAGTTGAGAGGCTGATCCTCCCTCACTGGTCGGATATAGTTGCCAGGGGGCGGCACAAACACAGGGGGCTGGGCACGTATCACATTGATGTTGACCAGGGCTGTGTCTGTCTGAGGTACAGGGAAACCACCATCGGATACTTGTACAGTGCACTAAAATACATGAAGACAATGCATTATCTAAACCACTCCGCAAACCCATAAGGTCAGTGCTTGGTAAATGGCTTTCGCATCTAGGCAAACTGCGATCAAATTAGAACATGGCCTATAACTATGAACCTTAAAAATCTTAATTTTGAATATCATGCTTATTTAAAAAAAGAGTTTTGTGAGTAAACAATACAAGTAAGTATTAACAATTATTAACTTCATCAAACTTGCCACTACATTCAACTGGAATCCTTACCTGGAAATTACCAGTTGTAGATCGAAGATCAGTGTTCACATAAATTGCTCCATAGTTGTACACACTGGACTCAATACGGAAAGCGGACAAGCATCTGGCATCCCCAAGGATTGTAAACACAAGCGGATCCTGTAATGAGAAACAAAGAGAGTGTGGTAGTTAAAAAGTTCCCATCACAGGTTCTTAAAAATATTATTTCTTATATTGAAGACTTATTTCAAGCATTTTAACCTAAACGAGAGTGCCAAACTGTCAAAAGATACGCCCGTTTGAAGGTTTTGGACAACTTGATAACTTTACCATGACCCATATTTGAACTTGACCTACATATCATCTAGACACAACTTCTGACCAAATTTGGTAAAGATCAGATGAAAACTACTTCAATTAGAGAGCGGACACCAAAGCTAAATGCTTGAAATGCACTAAGTGACCTCGTGATGTTGTTTTTGACCCGGCATGACCCATATTTGAACTTGACCTAGATATTGTCTAGACACAACTTCTGACCAAATTTGGTGAAGACTGGATGAAAACTACTTCAATTAGAGAGCAGACACCATGCTAAATGCTTGAAATGCACTAAGTGACCCTGTGACCAAGTTTTTGACCCGGCATAACCCATATTTGAACTTGACCTAGATATTGTCTAGATAAAACTTCTGACCAAGTTTGGTTTAGATCGGATGAACACTATTTGAATTAGAGAGCGGACACTGCTGTGGCCGCTGGCCGCCTGCCCGCCCTCCAAACGTCAAAGTGAAACTATAATACATCCCGTTTGTTTAAAACGGGCGTATAAAAATGATTAATGAAGCAAGCAGAGATATTGCATGAATGTGTAATTTAAATAAAACCAAGATATAGTTGCACAGCAAATTCTTTTAATTATTAAAGGACAATTACTGTACACAGACAGAATAAAACTCCATTTACATTATCAGCATCTGTGGCATTGATCAAGACAACCTCCTTTCCAATTGGATCAGTGTCATACACTATTACATCAAAGGCATCGGCAGCAATTTTAGGTGGGTAGATGTTCCTGCGCACGCTGACAGTGATGGTCTGGTAAGAGGCACGAGTGGGCGTCGCCTCATCATAAACCTTCACTTGTAACTGCAACACATAGCTTATGTTACATTATACACCTTCACTTGTAACTGCAACACATACGGTAGCTCATGTTACATCATACACCTTCACTTGTAACTGCAACACATAGCTTATGTTACATCATACACCTTCACATGTAACTAACACATAGCTTATGTTACATCATACACCTTCAATTGTAACTAACACATAGCTTATGTTACATCATACACCTTCACTTGTAACTGCAACACATAGCTTATCTTACATCATACACCTTCACTTGTAACTAACACATAGCTTATGTTGCATCATACCCCTTCACTTGTAACTTGAACGCATAGCTTATGTAACATCATACACCTTCACACGAAGCGAATACATTTACATCTCAGATACATACTTTTGATGCATTTGTAGTCCCTAAGAAAATCAAATATAATAACATACCTTTCTAAAAAGATCCAAGTTTAAAAGGCCTCATTTCCAAACTTAAGATACTGATTAGCAGTAAGCAGCTTAAAACCTGAAAACCCTGCGAGCTACTTGTTGTATATGCCATTAGTGTAAGGGTTATGTTACATTTATTGCATGTATAAAGAAAAACATGTTCACTTGTAACTGTGCTACATAGACAAATTGTTAGAATTACTGTGTGAGAACAGAAAAACATGCTCACTAAATTACTGCATTTGTACTTTGCTTCATTTTTTTTTCATATACACAAAAATCTTAACTTCTAAATTAAATAAATATATCAAACATTATATACAACATTCTCATACAAACATATATAGCGAATAGTACATTTTTACATGTTATGGTAACCACTTAAAAGATTGTAACTGGAGGAATCTTTTTAAAGTATGCACAAAACAAACAGATTGACTTTGACTACTTACTCTGTACTCAAGGAGATCACCATTTCGGAGTGACCTGTTCACAGAGATATCTCCTGTTGTGTGATTGATAACAAAGAAGTAGTTGGCAGGTGGCAAACCAATCAGCTCATATCGCAGAAATGGATTCCTCTATTATAAACATAGCAGCATTATAAATATAATCAACACATGTTTAATTTTCCATTTTAAAAGTTTAAAGTTAATTTCTCAACATATTTTTTCATCAACACATTGAAAGTTACCAGTTTATTTGTTGATTAAATAAAATAAACTCACGAAAGAAGTTAAACATATACATGTACCAAACTACTTGTGAATAACCGTTTGCCTGTAAATCAGGAAGAATAAATATTTATCATAAAAAACATATCCTCAGCCCTGCAACCCGTTTTTTTTCCGAAATAACTTCTATCACAGAACCCAAGAATAGTTTTGACAAAAAATTATGAAATGACAACACGATTTCATGTAATACTCACTCCTGAAATTGGATTTTGTGCATTCACTCGGAATATACTCTGCCCAGTGGGCTTGTCTTCTGGCACATCAATGGCGAAGGGTGGGCTGAAGGTGGGCAGACCGACGCGTATCACACTGAAAACCACGCTCACATCACGGGACCTGGCTGGGAGGCCATCATCTGTCGCTTCAACACGGAACTGTGGGCAACAATGATGATCTCATAATTATTGTTATTATTATTTGGTTGCTAGATTATACATATTCAAAATAAATGAATAACACACTTTCTAAAGTAATAAACAAATGCTACACTAAGTCTTCAATATTTAATTCAAGCCACGTTTAATAAAGTGCATTCCTTTTTTACTGCCATAAACATAATTCTACGTCTAATATGTCAATCCCATGTGATGCTTTCATTTCTGCTGTAACCTGCCAGTTTGCCATGAACTTACCGAAAAGCTATCGACTGTGCTCTCAGTCAGTGGTTTTCTCAGGTAAATGACACCTGTGCTTGGCTCAATGTAGAAGAACTGGGAATTAATTTGGTTGAGAGAGCCATCAATCATTCTGTAAGTGATTTGGTCCTGAAAAAAATTAAAAGCATTTTAAAAGACTTTTGAAATGCAGTCTTAGGCACTCGAGATAAACAAAACATAAAAGGAAATATTAAAAGCTTTTGAAAGATCTTGCAAGATCCTCACATTATCACGTGTGTCGCGGGCTGTTATATTGACCACACTGACAGCAAGCTGATGGAACTCGTCTATCTGCTCATTGTAGCTTGCTCTGTCAAACTCTGGGAAACCTTGGTTACGAAGCACTGTAATCTGTACTTGAGTTCTTGCTCTGTTGTCAGGCACGAGGGAGTCATAGGCGTCAATGTAGATCTGAAGTAGAACATACATGTAACAACTACACAGGACATTCATACTGTTTGATAATTAGAAAATAAACCAACATCAAATGTCTAGATGACAGTTCATACTCTGATACTTAAAATAAAAATATATAGTGATAAATTATTGTTTTAGTTGTTTTTGTTTTTTCTAAGATTGCTTTTACAGTAGTAAAATGAGTTAAGAGGTAAAAAAACAAGCAACAAATGAAAAATACTTACAGTGTATAAAGATCTAGCCAGAGCATCATCCATAAGATTGGTTATGATGTAAACTTGTCCAGTTGTGCTGTTAACTCCAAAGAAATTATCGCCCGGATATTCGCCAACCACCTCATAGACAATCTGACCTCTTCTGTCACCATCCCTGGCTGTGACAGCACCAATCACCGTACCAACTGGTCGAGTGTCCTCGGTTGCCATGGAGATGATGGTGTTTTCTGGCTCGAAGACTGGACCAAACCGGTCAATTTCGATGGTTAGTTCCACGGAGGACTGTGCAAACTTTTCTGGGGAAGCGTTGTCACGAGCCTGAACGTTGATCTGATACAGAAAAAACTATCTGATCATTACTGGTTTTCAACCCTTTACCACTTAGATACTCATTTTTATGCATGTGTAGTCCTTTAGAAAGTTGTATTCAATTTAAGATCTTTTCTACTAGATACAAGTTTTAAAAGCTTCATTTTCAACCCCTAGTTACTAATGAGCAGCAAACAGCATAAAACCTGAACAGACTGAGAGTTTCTCTGCTGTTTGCATTGAGGCATTTTTACTTTGCTTCTGAGTGGGAAAGGGTTAATATAGTTATGAAATAATGTATTACTGTATTTTGTATTTATTTGCTTCATATACAGATAATGAATATACCCTAAATTTAGTGTGATTAATGCAGCATTTGTTATTAGATCCATGTTTGTGCTATACTAAATAAAATCATGCAAAAACTGCACAAGTATAGCAGTTTATGCCAACATCTACCAGCATGCAATAAAAAGTGCTACATAATTTTTTTATTCAATACTTGACTCACTGTGAAGGATTCTCTGCGCGCTGGGAGAGTCCTTAGTAGTACAATGTTTCCATTGTCAGAATTCACCCTGAAATAGTCGGCAACTTCAGGTAGATTGCTTCCCAAACTGTACGTCACACGGTCCTGAAAACAACGTCAAAATTACACACTGACCCAACATTGAATAATAGTTCAATTAACTTAGACATTGAACTGTGATCTTGACATTTACTAAGGAGCATGATATTTTATGCAACACATTGTCTTGTCATTGGGAATAGTTATTGTAAGAAATGCTAGAATCCTTTAATGCATTATGAAGATACAGAGCCAAAACTAAAATTTATTATTTTTGACCATGAAATGTAACCTTGTTCTTTCTATAACCAGCATTGGACTTGTCCACAACACACTCTGTGGTCAAGGTGAATATGATAATAAGTAATATTAAATACATCCAGGCATTAACCCTTTGCATGCTGGGAAATTTGTTGTCTGCTAAAATGTTGTCTGCTGAATTTCTAAAATCAGCATATTCTTCTATTTTTTTTTCAAAGAATACTAGCAGAATAGCAAACAGTTTGGATTGATCATCCTGATGAGACGCCACGTTCTGTGGCGTCTCATCTTGATCCAAACTGTTTGCAAAGGCCTTTAAAATTCAGTTCAAGCGCTGAAAGGGTTAAAAAGCAACAGAGTAGAAACAAGGTCTGGACAAAACAACCAAACCAAAATAAAGCACCAGTGCTAAATGCCTGCTTGGGGGTCATTAAAATAAAGAAATACAGATAACACATTTATAAGGTCAATAATAGACTCACATTGTCAGCATCAGTGGCTGAGATGGTTGCAACAATTTTTCCAGGCAGGTCCCGCAATTCAAGATTACTTCTGTATGGATTGGACGTGAACACTGGAGCATTAGCGTTCCTGATCATGGTGACTCTGATTGTGTAGGAAGCCATCAGGTCTGGCAGTTCAAAGTCATACACGACCACTGTCAGCTGTAAACACAAGCATTTATTTAATCAATAAAAAAGGCAAATTTGCCAGGATACTTAAACAAGAGCACCGCCTTGCGGGTGCAGATTGCTCATCTTTTCTTTTAAAAGGTGAAGGGACCTATCTAAATTTCAATCCCAAAGGAGGGAGGGGTGGAATGGAGAGAGTGTATAGTGTGGGGGTGTGGTCATTTATTACATTATCTTCCAAAAATGCAAAAAAAAAAGCCAAAAAATGTTTTAAAAAAAAATGTTGGGGGGGGGGGGCGGTATAGTGTGAGGGTGTGGTGGTAATTTATTAAACGATTTAAAAAAAATGGGGGGGGGGATTCGGGAGGGGGGGCGTGGGGGATGGTTTGGGTGGAGTCTATTGTGGTATGTCAGGTAAGTGTTGTTTTGTCAAAGTATCATTCAAATCTAATCATAAATAAAGAAGTTATGGAAATTTTAGCCAAATTTAATAATTTGACCTTGAGAGTCAAGGTCATTCAAAGGTCAAGGTAAAATTCAACTTGCCAGGTACAGTACCCTCATGATAGCATGAAAGTATTTGAAGTTTCAAAGCAATAGCCTTGATACTTTAGAAGTAAAGTGGATCTAAACACAAAATTTAACCATATATTCAAAGTCAAAAAAGGGCCATAAGTCCGTAAAAATGACAACCAGAGTTTAGCAACTTGTCCTTGACTGTCCCTTTATGATAGTTTGCGAGTGTTCCGAGTATGAAAGCAATATCTATGATACTTTAGGGGTAAAGTGGACCAAAACACAAAACTTAACCAAATTTTCAATTTTCTAAGTATAAAGGGCCCATAATTCCGCCAAAATGCCAGTAAAAGTTACATAACTTTGCCTGCACAGTCCCCTTATGATAGTTAGTAAGTGTTGCAAGTAGGAAAGCAATAGCCTTGATACTTTAGGAATAAAGTGGACCTAAACACAAAACTTAACCAAATTTTCAATTTTCTTAGAACAAAAGGGCACATAATTCTGTTGAAATGCCAGTCGGAGTTACATAACTTTGCCTGCAAAGTCCCCTTATGATAGTTAGTAAGTGTTGCAAGTATGAAAGCAATAGCTTTAACACTTAAGGAATAAAATGGACCTAAACACAAAACTTAACCAAAATTTTCAATTTTCTAAGTATAAAAAGGGCACATAATTCTGTCAAAATGCACGCCAGACACCGACACCGACGCCAAGGTGATGACAATAGCTCATAATTTTTTTTCAAAAAATAGATGAGCTTAAAAGAAACAATGTTAAATAGTTGAACTCTAGTTTTGCATGCATGGAAAATGTACACTTTTAGTAATTGTGTACACTTTTATCAGAAATGTTATCACTTAATATAATATTTTGAACTGCAATGTAGGAGAAGTTATTCTATATACCGGTAACCCATTGCCATTCCAATATGCATTTTGAATGTTTGCAGTCGGAGTCCCTAAGAAAAATCTCAACTAAATTAAAGACCTTTCTTAATAGATACAATTGTTGATGGCTTTATTTCCAACCCAAAGATTCTGATAAGCAGGGAAAAGCATAAAACCTGTACAGACTGCAATTAATTCGCAGGCTAAAGCCATTTTAACTTTGCTTCTGAGTGGGGAAGGGACACCACAGATTCAACAATCACAAAACCTACATTATATGCAGGAGCTTTATCCCTCATGAGGTTGCTGGCAACAGTGATGAATCCTTTCTCGATATCAACGATCTCAAACAGGCCGGGCGCTAAGCTCTCTCCGTACACCTGGTAGTGAAGAACACTCTAAAAGAAAGAAAAAAGAATCAGGGGTGACTCTTTCTACTTTTATTGTATTTTTCAATTGAAATAAGTATCTTCATAGTGAAAATCCAGTTAAGGTGGAAAAGTGACATCCCTGATTAGCCAGTGCGAACTTCACAGGTTAATTTGGCATGAAACTTTACACACTTGTATTTAACCTTTTTTCCCAAAGCACAGCTTACATAGTTTTTTTTTCAAATAAGATTGCTTCCAAAATTGGCTAAATATAACAAACAAATCTATTTAATGGCGTTGAGATTGTTCTTCAAAGTGGATAATGCTTTAATGCAATATTCAGTGTTGTTCAATCAAAACGAGCTGTTTTCATTGCGGTTTTTGCCATATACTCTTACCCCGGGCAAAAGGTCTGGATCTCGTGCGCCAATAACATATATACGTTCTCCAATCGGTCTTCGTTCATCAACAGTGATCTCCCTTTCAATGTTCAGAATGACTGGTCTCTGGTTACGCAACACCCTGACTGTCATCTGTTTGGTTGAGGTCTGCGTATCAAACTGGCGGTTATCCCTTGCCTCGATCAGGAACTAAAACACAGCATGAACCCAATTTAAGGCAATTGAAATTGAAACTTTACCAATACGGGTCTTGATCAGAAAATGAAACAAACATGTGAAAGGTATTTGAAGGCAATTTTAAATGGATTGATGCATGCCTCAATTAGAACTAAAACACAACATGTTACTGCTGCTTTCAAACAGTTGAAAATATATCAATATTGGCCTGGATTAGGAACTAAAACCCATCAAGTGCGCAGTTCAATAAGGACATTGATAACTGTTAAAAACAAATTGTTTAATTCATTTTTATTATTAAATACTTACCTGCTATCTCATGCTTCTCCTTTCCAAGAGGAATTAACTCATCCGGAATTTTAAATGGGAATCCGCCACCTCAATACCGTAATACAGGACAGGTTAAACATAGTGCAATGCAACCTACCCAAAAATCGGTAACCAACCCTAAATATTCTTTCAATATATATACAAAAATATTAATCGAATAGCGGGGTGGGAGGTGGGACTTACCGATAGCAGGTAAGTATTTAATAATTAAAATGAATTTTATTAAAAAAAATTGTTTTAATGTCATAAATACTGACCTGCTATCTCATATTGATTTTGCAGCTGCGGTGGGAAGGTTCGTATATATTTTCCCAACACAGAAGAACCCATAAACGGGGTGATCAGCTAATGATAGCAAAACGCTATTAAACAAGGGTTATCAAGTAATCTTCGTTAAAACGGTAAAACCTTTAACAAGGGTTATCAAGTAATCTTCGTTAAAACGGTTTTAATTATGACTTCTCGGACAAAGTAATATGTATATGTCGTAAAGAAGACACTACCGTTAGTAAAACCACAACACGCCCAAACATAATTATTATACAAATTGTATTGTTGGCACTTCAGAAAACGAAGATAAAAAGATGACAAAGGTGGTCGGATTCCTCCAGAAAACAGCTTAGACACGTCAAAAAGTGGGGTGTGATTAATATATGCCCACAAAACAGACAGAGCTCTTAATTCATGCAGTCAGATCCTAAAAAGGAATGAATCCTTAGATAGAGATAAGAGTAACTTTCTTAAGTCGAGGTCTAACCCCGAGAAATAGAAGCCGCAGACACATCCCCCCCTTTTTGGGAAACGAAGAGTGTCTTTTGAGAACCTCGAATGGACTTCCGACTAACACTGCTGAGATAGAACTTCAAAGCCCCGATTGCCCATAGAAGTCTATCCTAATCTTCATGACTACCAGTTTAAGAAAAACTTGGAAACTTGAAGGTTTTTTTTAAGGCCATATAGAGGACTTGATATTAAGCAAGGAATCCTGGCTGACACAACAAAGTGAAGACGACATTAGACCCAACTGGAATTGGTCGTATTCAACAGAAAAAGCATGAATTTTCCTTCTCCGTATGGTAAAAGCCATAATAAGAAGGAAAATCGTCTTAAAATTACAATGGAACTGTTAATAACCTGATGAAAAGGGTTCATAGGAAGCTCATTAAGCATCCCAATACATGTAACACAAGCCAAAACCGCTTAAGAAGGTAAAGGAACGAAAAACATAGTGTTGACGTTCCATAGCTTGGATCAGTTTCAAAATAGGTAAGACAGCACAGAGTTGTGATGACTTACACAAAACAAGGTATACGAAAGCATAATCTCTATCAATTGATGAAGAAAAGAACAAATTTCTTATCATCAAGAAAAAGATGAGAAAACTCTATGTATCTAGCTGAGTGATTAAGGTAATAACTATTCTCTCGAATACCCAGTCAAAAGGAATTTCCATAGAACCTTTATACAGTTCTGATGGAATTATCCTTGCACAAGTAACAAGGATGAAAACTCTAACAGAAAAACGTTCTTCTGTAGAGATAACTAAATAATGGCCAGACATGTAGTGGCACATGTTTGGATCAGTAAAAATATGTCTCTCTGAGATATATTTGACATGTGAAGAAGTTTCCTGAAAATAATTGTACAGGAGACTTAAAATGTCGTAGAACCATAATCCCATGGTTCATTAAGTATATTGCATGAAATTATGGCAAAAACTCAGTTATTCCAAAAACTCACCAAGAAGGCAAGATATTCCAGTTTATGTCCAGTGGACGAACGTATAACAATCTCACACCCTGCTGGATCGATTTCTGTGAACTGCATTAGTAGTGACGTAGTTCAGCATACCGGTATATACTGCGATCTACGATCGCATAACGCTCATTACTAGCGTTAGATGATAAACAACGTTCTTCGATATACTATTCATCAATTTTTGTACGCCATTGCAAAATCACTGCCGCGCATGCGCAATTACATTATTTGAACCAAACGGAAAAAAATATTTCGACAGAAAGAACTGCAAGACAAAACGTCCAACAGGGCGTTGAGACGACCTGGTATGAGTATTACGATAGAGAACATTTGTTGCTCTTACAAAGAACGAATAAGTTCCTGATTTCCAGATACAAGGAGTGATTATATGATCACTTCCGTGTCTGTAAGTAAACCACGACCGATGTGTGATAGTTGAAACCATCACAAAGGAAACAGCTAAAAAGATTTTTCGCTTTTCAAAATGTAGATGTGCAGGTGATATTCATTAGGATACCACATAATTGAGAAAATCAAGATACGTTGTTTTATGTGATCGTCCCTAACCTTCTATGCTCACATCTGTATAAGATGTAAGAAAAATTGTGGTAGAATAAACTATATTCTGGCCAAGATAATCTTCTAGTCTATACACCACTGAATAGTGGTAAATAATGACAAAAAGATGGAAATCTGTGTCATTGAATAATCCCGAGATTAATGCAATTAACTTAAAAATAAACCTGAAACGGACGTTAGAAAAGACGTCTCAGCAGAAAGACCGGTGACCGGACCGGTAAATACCGACCGGTGGCCGGAACCATTAGTCAAGGATGGTTGGGAAAAGAAATCACGGCAAGCCGAACTTTGCCACTCCCAACACACTTGAAAATTAGTAGAATAGGAAAGTGTTAAACGCTTATAAGTTTATGACCTATCTACAGTATATAGCCTCTTCTTGAACCAATAAAAGGCGCCTTTAAAATCCTGGAGAATACCGGTCGTGAAGTCATCGATTTGCAAAGTACGGCAATATGATTGACAGTGGTACCTCCGGAATCGGAGGTGTGATGGCAGAAAAAGGTGAAAACCCTAGGAGTAACCTTAAGGGGGTCCACCCTTGCCGGTAGAATGCTTGGAAGTCTTCAATTCTGACTTGATTAATCCATTTACTTCAAGACTCCTAACCGGGACGAATTCCGAAAGGAATACGACCAGTTATAGGAAGACGGCCTGTTATGGCCAGAAGTGTAATAGAAGAAGAACTTTAAGATGAGGTCCCTCCAGATCCTAGCATCTAAGATCTGAGTTCAATAGCTCCCAAGCCATCTACAAGACTGTAGCCGACATGCGGTCAATCTGATAGACAATCCTATGTATCAGAACTCTTGTTGATTCCAGTAGCTTGAAATTATGCACTGTCGTAAGAGCAATAGAAAAGCAGAAGTCGATACGCAACGTCGTCTTGCTAATCCTGCTAGCGTCACTTATGTGTCCCAAATGTTCCGTGACACTGACTGCAAAGTCTGTAGCCGACAGGTAAAGGCGGTTAAAACAATTCATCCTTAGGGCCTCGAACATAAATTAATAGAGGTCAAATAGTAATGTTCGACCGCAATGCTCGACTCCGAGCCCGCTTCAGCCGATCATCTTCAAGACCAGTAGTCTGCATGTAGCCGGTTGAGATAGAAGTAGAAATAACATATATATTTATTTCATAATCTTCTAGCATTAGTAGGTCATAACCAGCACCAGAATGGATAGCTGGTCAGGAAAATCAACCATAGACCAAGTCAGCGGAGATGATTTGGTAACCAACGGTCGCCAGTAGAACATTAGTATTGAAAAACACAAAATGTCATGTAGATTGTTGAATCCATAAAATATAGTATTCAATATAATCATAGCCAGGGGTATACAACTAGGTAATGTAGACGATACCCGTGATACTATAAAATTGACCGATGAAAACACAGAGGAATACCGGTGATTGGTAACTGGTGACCGAACCGGACCGGTCAATGACCGGTAACTGTAGCCAGGTGAACGGACCAGTCATAATATGACCAGTGAAGTAAACAGTTAAATACCGAAAAATGGTGGAATCCATATGGTCTGATGTCAATGTCAAGCACTGCTCGGAAAAGAAGATCGTGCCAAAAATCCAATCCGATGGAGATGAGACATCACTTAAGCAGACGACCAGAGGCAGAGGTCCAGATAAGATGCGTATTTGCGTAAAATACGCATGACAAAAAAGAAAATACGCATTACTTACAATTTTGTTGAGTACAAAAACTCCTGGCTAAATTCGGATTACGCATCGTGTGCAATTTCAATGCGTATTAGCTAGCCGTTTATACATGAATATAAGTTCATGTAATCATGACTGGTTCCCGTCATTGTGTCCACACCAGTAAAAACGTAGTGACATCACCATCTATGTACAGAATGTGGTTCCCGACCTAATTTACTCCTCAGTCAGAACGGTATCATTTCATTTTGGCCCACGATAAAGGCTGATGTTGACACAACGGACTCTCCGCTGCATTGTTGAGAATCGATATACGCTAATGGTGAAAACATTTGACATCACATTCGGAAAAAAAAACAAATCACCGAACTTCAAGCATATAAGTTTTGCTATCAGTTCATCTCTTGTATGGCACTATGGAAAACCCTTTTTCCTTCAAGCACTGCTAAAATGGCAGCCGAAATACACATATATAATAAACAAGTTTTACGGATACCACCCACTTACCATTCAGATAACGTGACTAAGCACATGTTTAAACTGATAGATATATAAAAATCCGGTTTGCAATCAATGAATCCACTAGAATCATTATGTAATGCGAAAACTTGCTGCTTGCTTGTTTTTCATATGACCGTCACGATCTGTGCCGCCCTGACCGGCAGTCCCTGTCCCGAAAGCGCTTTTCTTTTTGTGACATGTTCCCCAGCGTCTGCATGTGTTTGTGTTTTATTGTCATGTAAATAAAACAAAAGCTAATGGCGAGCCAGTTATAAATGGTCGATCTCTATTAAGTCGACATCGTCATTAGTAACACCAGAAAAAATTGTACGCCCTATTATTGACAGTATATTAAATAAAACATTAAAAAAAGTTATTGCTTTATTGTGTACAAAACAGCTTGTAATAGCAAGTTAACACTACACGTACAATTTATTATTAATTCTGGTCCTTTGAACATAAATACTCCCTTAAAATTATCGGATTTTGATTTTTACTCATCAATTAAAAAAATCATGAGTGAAATACCCCTGGGCTGAAAAAATTATCTGGAGCTCTGCAGACGACGAAGATTCATTCGATGACGAAGAAGAATATAAAGAATAATTCGATGATGATAACGAAGAAGAGGAGGAAAAATAATCCGCTGATGTCTAACGACTACTTATTCTGACCAGTGACCAGTGATCGGTGATATGACCGATGAATGGTGACCGATGTCTGGTGATCAGACCGGACCGGTATAATATAACTGCGTCAGAATGGAAATATCTGGTGCAGAAGAATGACCATCCACGAAGTCATCTGAATGTTAACCGGAAAACAACGGTAGATTATCAGTATTAATAGGCATAAAGTGTCCTTGTAGTCGTAGTGGAGAAATGAACGTCCTTGTAGTCGTAGTGGAGAAATGAACACCTTATCCCGAAGCCTGAAAATTAAACGAACTAGTGTTCGTATACAAATATGGCTCGGTGACTGCAACATGTGTGGATGCCATAAGAAAAACCATCACACGTGGAATCGAGACAGATATTCCTAAAGGAATAAAATAGAGAACGTCGATATGACCAGTAGGTTCATTAAAGCCGACGTTAGAAGTGGTAACATCCCATATAACTGCGATGCCGAAATATTGTTCGGCTAACGCTGGAAATATTGTCTCCTACAATATTGTCTCCGTGAGCGCTGATGTGATCGCTTACGAACGTATCAACGCCGAGAACTGCTCAATGAAGGAGAGGTATGTTCGATAACTATCCATTTGTGCTCACTGAAGTCCGATGATGTCTACGTGAAGGTTGACGATGTCCTCGTTTCCTGCGATGTCGAGATCTGTATCGGCTGCGCTGTCGAGATGTGGCTCGGCTGCGATGAGACCGAGATCTTTGACCGGTGGCAGGCCTAACTGATGACTGTTGACCGGACCGGTGACCGGACCAGACCGGTGATCAATGACCATACCGGTGACCGGCCCGGACCGGTGACATGACCGGACCAGTAACATGACCGGTGACTGGACCGGTGATCAATGACCGGACTGGTGACATGACCGGTGACCGGTGATCAATGACCGGACCGGACCGGTTACCGGTGACATGACCGGACCGGTGACATGACCGGTGACCGGCCGGTCATATCATGACCGAACCGGACCGGTGACCAGCCGGTTATATCATGACCCGACCGGCCGGTCAGACGTCGATCAATGCAGAGCCAAAGGTCCGTAATCAACCTCCCCGGTGATGTACCGGTCATATCATGACCAGTGTTGTCACCGGATAATGACCGTATGGCGGATGCCAAATGGTCCGTCATTGGTCGATGTCCTTGACCAATGCCATCGGACAAAGACCGACTGACGGGTGTCGCCATATGGTATGATGTTGACCGACTGTCTAAGAGTACGGTTGCCATCGTGCCCGATACCCGGTGATTGATGCTGCAACTTGTCATCCATGGTCTGCGAAGTCACCGGGTATTTATCCCTTCTTGTTTCTGCGACCAACATGTACCATCATGAAGTTGAATATATGAAAAACAAGAGCAAAACATATTCAACCATAAACTGATGACTGTTGACCGGACCGGACCGATGACCGGACCGGAACGGTGACCGGACCGGACCGGTGATCAATGACCTTACCGGTAGGGCTGTCACGATACGCCGTGAGCGTACCGCGGTATATCGTGGTACGGCAACACTGTATCGCGGTACGTACCGCGATATTTTACAGAATATGTATCTGTGAAGAAAACAGCAGAATAACAAGTTTTACAAACTTTATTAAACTCAATAATCAGAAAACACTGGTATCATAGTATGACTACAAACTGTAAAAGAAACTGCAATAAACTTGATAGAAGTAGTCATTGTTATAATGTTATTGTTCGCGTCTTTTTCTAAAATGTCCGCCATGTTGTTTACAATAGCTGTGACTACGATCTGTGTAAATCGAACGCTTCAAGAGCATGTTCAAAATGCGGAGTCAGCGGGCCCAGTATTGAAAATCCGTAGCGTTCTGACTCTTCCTCGACTTATTCAGAATCTTAAGATAACATGATTCGGAAGTGCCATGCTTTGAACGATCGATATACTAAAGAAAGAAAATAAGAAATAGAATAAACATCTTTTGGATAATTATGAACTTATTTGCAAAGGAAATCTGTCCCTAATTCCAAAAAAGGTACGGACCCATACATCGCCGTATTTTAAACGTGAAAGTTAAACATCTACAAGTGGAAGCGCTTGCTTGACCTGGATATTAACGGATTATTTATTTAGCCCTTTTGAACCGCTTCTACATTTTTTAAAACGATATCTATATCAAAATAATTATGTAATGTATTTATATCTGTGCTAATATAATAATATTTTTAAAAAAACCGGTGCGGCAACGCCGTACCGCGGTGCGATTTTTTTCACGACATGCACCGCGATATACCGGTATACCGGTGAATCGTGACAGCCCTACTTACCGGTGACCGGCCCGGACCGGTGACATGACCGGACCGGTTACATGACCGGTGACCGGACCGGCGATCAATGACCGGACCGGTGACATGACCAGTGACCGGTGATCAATGACCGGACCGGACCAGTTACCGGTGACATGACCGGACCGGTGACATGACCGGACCGGTGACATGACCGGTGACCGGCCGGTCATATCATGACCGAACCGGACCGGTGACCAGCCGGTCATGTCATGACCCGACCGGCCGGTCAGACGTCGATCAATGCAGAGCCAAAGATCCGTGATCAACGTCCCCGGTGATGTACCGGTCATATCATGACCAGTGTTGTCACCGGATAATGACCGTATGGCGGATGCCAAATGGTCCGGCATTGGTTGATGTCCTTGACCAATGACATTGGACAAAGACCGGCTGACGGGTGTCGCCATATGGTCTGATGTTGACCGACTGTCTAAGAGACTTAGCAAAGTACGGTTGCCATCGTGCCCGATGACCGGTGACTGATACTGCAATTTGTCATCCATGGTCTGCGAAGTCACCGGGTATTTATCCCCTCTTGTTTCTGCGACCAACATGTACCATCATGAAGTCGAATATATGAAAAACAAGAGCAAAACATATTCAAACATGAACTGGTCACAGACCAGATTATCATACGGCACATAAAATCATTATTTGACCATAATAAAAATTATAATTATACTGCCGTAGATCATAAATTAAACACAAGTTTAATTCAAAACAGATGAAAAATAAAATGACGATCAATTAGATTGTCATACGGAACGTTAAAATCATTATTGCACACAATGGCAAATGATAAACAATCTGTCAATAGAAGAACACGTTTTGCACGATCTCGTAACACATTAGAAGAACATGATTTGCACGTTCTAGCAATGTTTTAGAAGAGCATGTTTTGCACGTGGTCGTTCGCGCCTGAAAACACCCAGCATGGTAGAAATAAACCATTGTTCGATAAAAACAAGCATGGCTTACCTTAACAAATGAAACTAAATCCATTAAATCCACATAAATTAATCCGAATGAGAAATAAAAAGATAAAAAACACAATTTATCTATTCAAAACCCCAATCAACCAAGTGAAATAAATCGAAAAATAATTTTCATTTCAGAGCCGTAAAAGACACGTATACACCTGGTCGATCTGTTAAGAATATTGAGGGTTGGTTACCGATTTTTGGCTAGGTTGCATTGCACTATGTTGAACCTTGCCTGTATTACGTTGTGAGGTGGCGGATTCCCAGTTAAAATTCCGGATGAGTTAATTCCCCTTGGAAAGGAGAAGCATGAGATAGCAGGTCAGTATTTATGACATTTAAACACAGCATGAGCCCAATTTAAGGCAATTGAAACTTTACCAATACGGGCCTTGATCAGAAAATGAAACAAAAATGTGAAAGGTGTTTGAAGGCAATTTCAAATGGATTGATGCATGCCTCAATTAGGAACTAAAACACAACATGTAACTGGTGCTTTAAAGCAGTTGAAAATATATCAATATTGGCCTGGATTAGGAACTAAAACAAATTTTTATAGTAAAATTCATTGTAATAATTAAATACTTACCTGCTATCCCTAGCTATACCTTTTCAAAGAGTTTAGCTACTCCAGAAATCTTCAAGTGCCGGAATTCGGCCACCTCTCCTACTGAAACAGATCGGGTTAAGCATAGTACAATGTAACCTAACCGGAAATCAAGAACCGTAACTCATCCTAATTTTCAAATTAATTATGAAAATATTAAATGATGAGCGGGTTTGGGAGGTGGGACTAACCGTGATAGCAGGTTAGAATATAATTATAACAGTGAATTTCAATATAAAAATTTGTTAAAATATCATAAATAATTACCTGCTATCCCTAGCTGATTTTGTAGCTATGGTGGGAGGTTATCGTTATATTTTCCCATCACAGCAAAAACCATAATCAGGTTTTTCAGCCAGAAATAGTAGAAATGTGTCCTCATACAATCTTCGTTAGTACAGTATTGTACTAAGTTTCTGAATCGGACCAGTAAATTACGCCATGGAAGAAACTCCTGTTTGATCAACCACAAAAGGACTGGACATATATAAATTGTCCTGATGACACTCAAGAGAACGAAGATAGAATGAGGAAAAGGTGGTCGGATTCCTACAGAAAGCAACTTGAAGCACTTCAGAAAGTAGAACATTATTAATATACGCCCACGAAGCCGAAAGAGCTTTAAATTCATGCGATCTAATCTTAAAAAGGGATAAATCTCTAGATGATAGAAATGAATACGCCTTCTTAATAGTCGAGGCTACCCAACGATAATTCGAAGCCTCAGACACATCCCCCCCTTTTAATGGAATGAAAAGTCTCTTACGAGAACCTCGAATAAACTTTACCCTTAAGATAGAATTAAACGTCCTGACTGGACAAAAAAAATCTATCATTATCATCTTCATGTCCACAAATATTAGAAAGATTTGGAACTTTGAAGGATTATAAGCCATAAAGGGGAGTTGATTTAAAGCAATGAATCCTGGCTAACATAACAAATTTACAGATACAAATGGTAAAGACCATAATAAGACGACAACAGTCTTAAATATATATTGGGACTGTTAATAAACCCGATAAAACAAATAAGACGACAACAGTCTTAAATATATATTGGGACTGTTAATAAACCCGATAAAACAAAGATTTATAGGAAGCTCATTAAGCAACCCAATAACACAAGCCAAACCTATTAAGAAGGTAAATGAACGAAAAACATAAGGTTGACGTTTCATAGCTTGGATCAGTATAAAAATGCCTCTGTGAGATATGAAATTGACCTGTGAAGAAGTTTCCTGAAAATAATTGTACAGGAGACTTTAAAAAGGTCCTAAAACCCTAATCCCATGGTTCATTAATTAGTTTCCATGAAATTATGACAAAAAACGCACAAAGAAGGCAAGATATTTCCAGTTATGTCAAGTGGACGAATGTATAACAATCGCACACCCAGCTGGATCGATTTATGTGAAATGCATTATTGACGTTGTTCAGTATTCCACTGCGATCTACGATCGCATTACGCTTATTATCAGCGTTCGATGATAAACAACGTTCTACTTTGCGTATATATTCACGTTATTGTAAAAATATTGCCGCGCATGCGCAATTTATATTTCATTAAATCCAACGGAAAGTAATTCGACTGAAAAAAACTGCGAGACAAAACGTCCATCAGGACGTTGAGACGACCTGATATGTGTAAGACGATAGAGAATTTTTTTTTTTTGGCAAAGAATGAAAAAGTTCCTGGTTACCAGACACAAAGCACAGGGTCCAGTAAAAAAAATTAAAAAAAATTGTTTATGTAAGAAAAAGGAAAAGGGCACCAACGCAATTCAACTACAGGGCATGCATTATAACGCACTGCTAAACAGTTCATATGTTTATCACCAAAAACTCTGCACATATTTACAGCAAAATAAATTATCTCTCAATCGGTATCAGTGTCATTCGATTCGACGCAGTATTAAACTGTCCACAGGGCCTCAAACACGAGAAATTGTCCAAAATTCGGTCGATGTAGCTAAGCCTGTCCACTTGTGCTTACACTGGAGGAGTCCTGTTGGGCACGTAATAAGCGATTCGCCGATAAATTGTCTATAGCTCCATATAAAACACATCCAAGAAACACTGTCCACGTCAATAACTTGCTCGGTCGCCGAATATTAACCAAGAAATCAACTCGTTTTCACACACAATAATTCTACACGTCAAAAGTCGCCATTTGCCGGCTTGGAATCCCACACTGCGCAGATATTGGAACGCGTTATTTGATTGGTTGAAATTGTAAAAAGTTAAAAGGTAAGATAACAATTGAGATATAACTCAAAATGTTTAAACTTTTGCAAAAAGTTAAATCCTATATTATTAGAAAACGATTTAAATATGAAAACGATTTTTGCCATCACTTAAACTGTGTTGTTTGATATAAACATGGAAAGGGAACCAGCACAGCGTCCCTTGCAGGGAAACATCAGAGTAATAATAGCGGCAAGATTGAAAATTTTGACAGACCTCAAAATGAGTCTTGTAACCTGGTAATGTGAACTTAACAATTTGTCCTTCCCATATTGATTATTTAACCAATTGCCCATGATATAACGTCTTTTCACACCTTTGCGAACAGAGTAGACTCATATCAGGCAATACTGTGCCAAGTGCGGTTTAAGTCAATGCAATACTTAAGCAAAGTGCTGTTAAATTTATATGCAAAACTGAGCTACATGATGTTAAATTTTATGCAAAACTGAGCCAAGTGATGTTAAATTTCTATGAAATACTGAGCTAAGTGATTTATATGCAAAACTGAGCTAAGTGATGTTAAATTCCAATGCAACACTAAGTGCTGTGAACTTAACAAAACTTAGCAATGAATTGTTCGACCTTACGATAATATTAAGTAAGGCTGAACTAACCTATGCCTACCATGCAGAATGATTTTGTTATGTCAGTGACTCTAGTTCATTGCTGTATCATCGTTTTGACAATGTTTCAGCATGGCATTTTTCTACTAATAGTCACTCTACACTGCCTGTAGGAGCTTGCCTGGTCAGGGTCTAGTCAGTTTGTACAGCATGCCCACTCTTTCAAAAGTGGTTATCTGTACCCATTAGGTTTTCAAAATGTGGGAACAGAACTAATAAGATGTGTATGTGACCCCCCCCCCATATAATTGACCTTTGACCTTGTAGGATGACCTTGATCTTTCACCACTCACTATGTGCAGCTCCATGAGATACACATGCATGCCAAATATCAAGTTGCTATCTTTAATATTGCAAAAGTTATGGCCAATGTTAAAGTTTGACACAAACCATCAAACAAACAGACAGGGCAAAAACAAAATGAAATGTAACAAGAGCTGTCACCATAGGATGACTTATGCCCCCTCTAAACGCTTGATAGAAGTTATGAGTTTTTCTCTAAACCTAAACGCAGATTTCGAAACCTTGACGCGGACCCTAAGTTCAAGGTCAAGGTCAAAGGGGTAAAAATTTGTGTGCTTATGGAAAGGCCTTGTCCATATACACATGCATACCAAATATAAAGGTTATATCTCAAGGGACATGGAAGTTATGAGCATTTTTCAAAACCTAAATGCAGATTTCGAAACCTAAACGCGGACCCGAAGTTCAAGGTCAAGGTCACAGGGGTAACATTTGTGTGTGTATGGAAGTTATGAGCATTTTTCGAAACCTAAACACAAAGTGTGATGGAAAGACGGACGGACAGACAGACGGACAGTCCGATGACTATATTCCCCCTTTTCTTCGAAAGGGGGCATAAAAATGTGGGTACTTAAGATTTATTTGCTAAAAATGACTTTATAACATAATATTTATAACATAATATGTGGTAAAATACTTAACTAAACACATGAGAATGATTAATCATAATATTTTGGTAGAATTTGCAGCACACAAATTTAAATTAGCTCTATTATATTGCAGATAGCAATGTAGATCTTGTTTTTTATACACCATAAGAAAACCCAGTGACAAAAGAAGAAATAGCTCATTATGAGCATTTTTTTCTTTTGTCTCTAGGCTTCCAAATGCCATCAGCCGCAAGATGCGAAAATGCTTCTGCAGGGAGTAAAAAGTTAAACATCATTTATTGTCAGGTCTACATAAATATGATAATTCAAATGGAATGTTACTTAAAAAATATCCAATAATAATAAACATGTAAATCCTATGTTATTACTTATGATATCAATCATTCTAATGAGAACCACCAATATAGGATTAAACTCTTTTCCAAACGACACATTTTGGACTGTCCAAAATTTAAAGAAGTTGCAGACGACAATTAAAATTATAATGGAATATGAAGAAATAGCTTTGGAAGGGTAGATAGCATTGTGATAAATGGAGAAATTGTTCAATATGAGCAATTCCTCATTTGTTCACAATGATTTCTAGAGTTGTCAGCACCAAACCCGTAAAATCCCGTTATCGTGTGGTAATAGCTTAAACAAAGAATAACAAAAGTTATAAAACAAAAACCCTTTTAACTAAATGGTGTATTTATATTATTATTATCTACTGATGGTATTTTGCACTCGGCAGGAGATGACTTTAAAATTATACTGAGACAAAAGAAAAATTGCTTTTGCAACTTACTTATAATGTCAAACATGAGCAATGTATTATTTTGTCAAAATGTTGATGTATTCCTTATTTCCCAAAGAGTTAAATCTTGTTATTGTTATGTAATGGGTCAAACAAATGACAATATTATTCACATTCTGGACAACAGAACTTTCTGTTTACTTTTGTGTAATACTTCCATTTTGTTAAACTAGATAACCCACAACACCGTCGATGGTACCACTTGTTACATATATCACAAGCTATCCATTCTTCATTTTCAGTGTAGGCTTTACCACATTTGTAACATGACTCCTCTTTCTCCTCCTCCCTTTCCTCATCAACATCATCATTCTCTGGTGGTTTATCAGTTTTTTCCTGACTTGCAGCTTTTTTAGTCTTTTTCACTGCTGTTTGTGTTTTTAAAGACTTCTTTTTACAAGACACTCCAGATGAACCTGGCTGTTCTGAAGAAGCCAACGCGCCTAGAAAAGTATGATCTGAATGTGTTGAAGCTGATCTTTTTTTTGAAGACACTCCAGATGTGCCGGGCTGTTCTGTAGTAGTAATAGAAATAGGGTTGAGACTTTTGGTTTGTTTGAAATGTGTATTGTGAGCGGTCTTTTTTTCTGAAACTTGGATTTGTTTACGGTGTTCCATTTTCTTACGAGTGTTGCAGGACTCCATAAAATCCCTTGAAAACTGCTTCAATAGTATTGAGGATACCTTGTATATGCACTGTCTGTAAAGTGTTCTGATGTTGTCATTTGAAGCTGGGTTTGCATTATTTCCACTACACATTTTATAAAAGCTTGCAAAAAACTGGTTATTTTCTTCAAGGGTTTTAATTACATGATCATGAAGACTATTTCCATGTTTGACCAAGTTTTTTTAACTTAGTTCATTCAATGATGCTGTTACAATACTTTCAAAACAGTGGTAACATTGGTCAGAGATATTTGTCAGACCTCTATTAATATTCTGTTTTCTTGAGGTTTCTGATAGACTTCCTGGATCTTCAGTTACAGCAATCAAATGGTGCTCACTAACTGTCATCTTCTCTAGGAACTCCACCATTACTGACGCTGTGTTAAATTTACTAACGCCCAATGCTCTGGTTTTGTACATATTCGATTTAACTTGGCACATATAGTTGTATTTGAGCTTGGCAACAGCATAACCACCTATATATCTGATTTTACCTCTGGCTGTTGCATCAAATCCATCTGTAGCTCGTGATGTCATTTTCTGGTTATCTATATATGATAACTGTGCAGCTTTATCTGATAGAAGCAACTGACGAACAGTAGTGCAGAGTTTAAAAATTGCAGAATACATTGCAGGTTGTGTTCCTTTGGAGGAGAGCAGAATTAATGGAAGACACTCACTTTCATACTCTGCCGATGTCATATGACTTTGCCACAGTTTATAAAAAGCAGTTAACTGACACTGTGGAACTGGACTCTCTTTACCTGGTTCGGAAATCACAGTTTGGGCATAAAACTTCATGCAACGGTCATACTGTTGGTTTAAGAAGCATCTAACAATTTGTTCATTATCCATAAAACTTGCAAATATTTCATTCACCATAGACTGTTGTTCAGTAACATGACATGTGTAACTAAGTTCATTTATTTGTTCCTCTAAGTCAAAGGTGTCTGGAAGAACAACAGCTGTGTGTTCTGCCAAGGAAGAACCAATATTTGCCAAGAGCTCGTCAAACACTGGATCGTCCATGTCATCTTCCGTGTCTAAAATGCCTGTTGCATGTTGCACTGGGCTAGGATTGCTCTGTTGCATCTCAGGATATAAACTGAAAGAGCAAATTAAATATTTGACACATCTCACACAAAATCATTTAAAGATATAATCCAAAATGTGTCTTTTAACCCATTATCATACAATAATGTGATTTTACGTGTTTGTTTTCGACAACTCTTAGAAGTCGTTGAGGTAACAAAAGAAATTGCTCATGTTGAGCAATTTCTCCGTTTACAACGATGACTTCTACCCTAACAAATCAATGTCTTAATACTCTGTTACAATTTAATTTGTCATCTCGAAATTATAATGTGAAAAGGAGAAATTGCTCAAGATAAGTAAATTCTCCTTATCTCACAATGATTTCTACCCTACCAAAACAATTTCTTCATATCCGATTACATTTGTAATTGTCATGTGTAACTTCTTTCAATTTGGGACTTAAAAAATATTGTTTGGTATTGAGTTAAAGGTGCCTTTTCACAGATTTTGGCATTTTTTAACTTATTCATTAAATGCTTTATATCGATAAATGTAAACATTGGATCGTAAAAGCTCATGTAAAAAAACAAGAATTAAATTAAAAAAAGGAAAAGAACATTGCCCGGACCAGGTTTCGAACCAGTGACCCCTGGAGTCCTGCCAGAGTCCTGAAGTAAAAACGCTTTAGCCTACTGAGCTATTCTGCCGAGTACACTTACTTGACGTATTTTATACATTATATAAGCAATCTTCGTAGTTTCACAGAATTTAACGACAAAAACAGAACTCTCCAAATTATTCAATCGTTTCGCGTTGCAACGCTTTATAATTTTTAGGTTTTAAAATCGTCAAAAGATGCATATAATGGCTATATTAGACCATGGTAAATGTTCGGTATTACTGTTTCCTCACAAATATCATAACTAAAACGAAAATTTGAGAATCTGAAACAACTTTTTTCAATTTTGTCATTTTACCAAAGCGTGAAAAGATCCCTTTAAAAGACCTGTAGTTTTGCAAATCGTGCAAAGTTTTCGTTTTATTCAATAATCACTAAACCTTGCAAGAGGTACAAGCATTTTTTATTTGCATAAATAATATAAATAATATTCATCAGGTTTATATTTTTCATATTAAAATGAATTTCATGTAAATCTGATGAATATTATTTTGTGTATGTTCCTCTTGTGTATAAATTTTTATCCTGTTAATCACTAGTATTAAACATTAACCCTTTTCCACTTAGAAGCAAAGTGAAAAGGCTATGTGCAAACAGCATAAAACCAGAACAGCCTGCAAGTAACTCGCAGTCTGTTCAGGTTTTATGCTGTTTGCTGCTCATCCGTATCTAAGGGTTGGAAATGGAGCCGTTAAAACTTGAATCTAGCTAGTAAGAAAGGTCTTTATTTAAATTTCACTTTCTAAGGGACTACAAACACATCAAAATACATATCTAAGTGGTAAGGGGTTAATACTATCTGATACAGAGAAGTCTGTAACTAACTTACAAATAATCAGTAACCGTATATAGTATTCAATATTTTGATCATTAAATAAAGGCTGATTTTAGTAATTGTATTATTTAATTCCATAAATTGTTATTGCAATTATGGTGTGTAGTTTAATTTAACCTTCTAAGTTGATTGTGCACATTTTCCCTGTACATGTTTCTAGAGCTTATATGTTTACATCTGACTGATAACTAGGTCAACCCTCAGCAGATTGAACAGCTGTTATCATGCATATAGAGGTCATAATCTTTATAATTTTCCCACGCACTTATGTAAACATTGTCTAGACTACTATGGTGGAAAGTGTATGCAAGAATTTTCAATTGTTGTTATAGGTAAAAGTATAGTATTTTAGTAAAAATATATTACTTTATTTAAGAAGGTTTGTCCTAATGATATCTTGGATGAGTTCGAAAATGGTTCCGGTTGGTTGAAAAACATTGCCGACAAGGGGGCGGGGCATTTTTCCTCATAAAATCTCTTTATAGTTTGTTTATGGGTTTGACACATACTGCTGCTGATGCTGCATTTATGTTCTTTTTCTTTGAAACTGACAGTAGAATCATTTAACCATTTAAACATCAATTAAAAAGATGTTATTCCATTACCAAGCAGTTAACCAGTAACGACATTTTACAAGTTTGTTGCAGATGACTTCGTTATGATGAAAGGAAATTTTTTTCAAGATGAGCAATTCCTTCATTTATAACAGGGATTTCTACCCTACCAAATCTACTTCTTTATATTACAATTGTATTTGTCATCTGCATCCACGTTCAATTTGGGACAGTCTAAAATGCGTTGTTTGGTAATGGGTTAAACCTTTTCGTGTTTCCAGTAATTTAACTTGTCAACTGCATCCTCTTTAAAAAAATTGTTTATAAACACATTATTATTTTTTTTCAGGCTTACACTAAACCTCAAGTTGGGCAATGAGCAAGAGTTCATATCAGCTGAGGTTCTCTTCAACACCTATACCATAGACACAACATTGGAAAAGAAAAATGACATAAACTAGCTCACGTTCTGTCAGATTCTTCAAAAAGTGTTTAAAGTAGACTCCAAAAGAAAAGTTATAAACAAACAGAAACAGACTGTATACAACCTGCAGTGGAAACCCCAAGACGAATCCAGTAATGAGAAAGTCTTCGATCACTTGGCGTTAACAAATTTGCTACATAACCTGCATTGCCATGTACATGTCATTCCATGCACGTCTGTGAAAGTGAAAATTCCTACCGGCTGGATATGCAATGGAAATGAAGTTGAGAAAGTGGTAGTTTTCAGAAGTGATATAACATTCAATGTGCATATAAGAGGACAAGAGATTGATCTGGAGTCTAATTATATTGCCGGCACTTACTGTCTAACCTGCGAAGGTATTAAGGAAGTGTTGGAACAAGTTAATTGCATCCAGATATGTCAAGGGATTACTATTTAGAAACATAATTACATACCCCACTCAAACATTCAACAGGAACTGCTTACCAAACAAGGGGATGAAGACATTAACCATAACATTGTGCGATCTAAATTATGCAAACAGTTTGCCATATTGAATAACAGACAAATCCCAAACTGCACATCATGTCAGCGACTTACTATCAAATATCCAGAGAATACGCCAAAACCTTCGGTAGTTGATACACTTAGGAATTTAGTGCCAACAGCTAGTAATGCTACTTTGACCTTCTTAGCTTCACAGGTAAACAATGCACAAAACAAATGCAGCAATCAAAACAGATGGGACAGCACAACTATAAATGAATGTCTGCAACTTTTCACTAGAAGTCCAGAAGGATATAAAAGCCTAAGGAAATCTGAAGTGCTGCTTCTTCCAAGTCCCTCACTTCTATTACTTTACAAAAACAGCATACAACAAAGTCCAGGGTTTCATGAAAACATCTTCAGGTGGATGTATGAGAAAGTAAACAGGATGGATATTCCAACAAAGGGTCGTATTGGAGGGATTCTCCTTGACGAGATGACCATTCAAGAGAAAATTGAAATTGTTAGACAAGGGGACAGCTTGTCCATGATTGGTTTTGTAGACCTTGGAGTTGAAAGCCAAGCTGTTGACTCATTGAAATCTGGAACTTGTACGAAAAAACTAGGAACTCACATTTTACAAATGATGTTCATGGGGCTCTCTGGATTTAGATTTCCATTTTAGATTTAGATTTTGCTTATTTTGTAAGCCATTCACTGTCTGCAAGCCATCTGTATATATTGTTCTGGGAGGCAATGAACAAACTGCAAGATTTTGGTTTCAGTGTGAAATATGTCTGCATGGACGGCGCTGTTAACAATCGATCATTCATGCACATTCATTTTCCTGATAAGCAACCTGCAATCCACAACATGACATCAAAATGTCCAAGTGATCCATCGCAACATATTATATTCTTAATGGATCCATCTCACACTTTCAAGAAAATCAGAAACAACGTTATCAAGAGTGGAAATTCAACTGGTCATACCAAGCTTCTTCTTCTTCCATCTGGAGCAACAATTCAATGGTCAATGTGGATTAATGCATATAAATGGGACTGTCAAAACCCAATACAAACTCACTATAAACTTACAAATGAACACATTTATCCCAGTAATACTTCAAAAATGAGAAACAAGCTTGCAGAGGATGTGCTGGACTCTGAAATGCTTAATCTTATGCTTGCATACAAGGACAGTTTGGGAGAAAAAGGCAGTGAGTTAGATGGTGCCATAGAATTCCTCAAAAACACATCTAAGTTGATAAGTGTATATAGAGATAAACGCCCTGTACATTTGAACAGAGAGAGAGATATTCTATACAGGTGTTCTCTTTGATCTGGATCTTCACTGGTTGCAATAGTACATTAAGTATCATTATGCTGCAAACAGTGGTAAAACAAATATTTTGGGTTTCTTTTAACCCTTTACCGCTTAGATACGTATGTTCACACATTTGAAGTCATTTAGAAAGTAAATTTAATTAAAGACCTTTCTTACTATATTCAAGTTTAAAAGCTTCATTTCCAACCCTTAGATACTGTTGAGCAGAAAAAAGCATAAAACCTGAACAGACTGCGAGTTACTCGCAGGCTGTTCTGGTTTTATGCTGGTTGCAAAAGCCATTTGCACTTCTGAGTGGGAAAGGGTAAAATCAGCTAAAGTAATAAATGTTATATCTAAAAGTTTTCCAAAGTTTCTGATTATAAGTTATACATTTTAATTCTTTTCTCCACTGAAAATTACTCTTTAATTTACTTCTTTCCATTTGCTTTAATTTTCAATGTAATTATTTTCTTAATGTGAGAGGCCAGGACTCTTCCATAAAAAAGACCCTAATCTGTGTCTACCTTAAGTGCAAAGTAAATTTTGGCATTTTTTTATATAATGCAAACAGTGAAAATGTACTCCTTAAGTGAAATAAGCTCACATGCAAGCATGCATTTTATGCTAATTAAAACATACTTGTGAAAGCACATCGAAGGATAGTGGCCACTTCATGTAACATAGGGAAGAAAACATGGACAGCATCCTCTCTGATGTCTCGAACCTCACCCTGCAGCCCATTCATAAGTCTGTCAGACAGATTCTTTATTAGCATTACCCTGCAACCGATCTGTAAAAAAGTATTAATAACATTCTAATGAATTTATAGACGAGTCATTTTTTTCAAAACCTACTACAGAACCACAGGGGCCAGTAACAAAAAATGGGTACTGTATGTAAGAAAAAGATTATGTACAGTTCCCATTTCTTTTTGACTGGCCTCTGTGTACAGAACCTAATAATCTTAAAACATGAAAAATAATTGGTATTGCTTTCATTTTAAATAAATGAATTTGGAATGGTGCATACCTAGATGAGAAGGCAATTAGGGCAAATAGTTGTGGATACATGTGCACTAGACTTATTGAAACTTGTATGAGGTTTAGAAATTGAGTCCACAGTACATGGCTGCCTCCACTGAACAGCCATTGTCACAAAAGCCTTTACAAATAACCATACCCCTCATGCATATTTATTTGCTATTAATATATAATGAATTAAAATGTAATTCTAGTGTACTAAAAAAGCACATAATCACCATAAGTTGTATCGTTCACTATAACTTGTTATAGAATATAATATTCATATTTATAATCAAACAGAGTAGGCCTGCGTCTTACAGCTCATGTAGGAGCTCCCTAAGATTGGTCATCTTTGCATGTTAATTGTAAATGATTATTTGTTCTTTATTTTTGTGATTATTACCTTTAACCATAATGTTGGTGGTACCACCAAAGTGTTCAGGGCTCGTTCATCTCCTTTATCTGTGGATTGGAAGGAATACATTTGGCCGTCAAGGTCAATGATTCGACTTCTGTTGTGAAGGTCCACCAATATGTTGGTTGCATATAGCTTCACCAATGTACCATCCTCTTGTGGCAATTCCCGGGCTAGAGAAGTTATAAGCTTCTGACTGTCATTACTGAGTTGCCCTAAAGATAACTCTCTAATGAGGCTTATGAGAGATTCGTCTCTCTGTCTAAACACAGAATCTAAAAATATGCTGTGTGGTGGCCAAAATTTGCTGGTAAAGGCAAACTCACACAGGTCCTCATATCTTAAATTTCTTACTGGTGCAAAAAATCACCAACAACTATTATCTGTATGTTACCAAATGTGTGGCTTGCATCCTTTATTCGCAAAACTGTTTCAAGCATATCAAACATTCTTCTGCTGAACATGGAAATCTCATCAATTATTAAGATATCTGTTGACAAAATTCTGTTTCGTGCAGGTATTAATCTGTCATCAGTTGCCATCATCCCCCTTAATTTTATACCACACATCCTGCCATCCCCAACTCCACACCACTTGTGAATTGTCATGGGCTTCAACACCTGAAAGCGAAAGGTCATTAAATTAATATTGTGATGGTCCCATGCGTTTTTTGTTTCTGTGTGGAGGGAGATGCCCATTTTACGCACTAACAGCTGAAAACTGATCGATTGTGAAAAAAGGTGAAATTGCTTGTCTTGAGCGATATCCCATTTTGTCACAATTGTTTTGCTGCACTAGCTTCGTAAACATGTTCTTTTTTTTAAAGCGTTGTCTGCTGGTGCTTTAAAATTCGGTCACTCCCAAAATTCTGCATGGGATGGGATGGGAAGGTTTAGGATCCATTTCTTTCCTTTAAATACTAAGTAAAAATTCTGGATTGTGGTTATTAAAAAAGGAGCATCGCTTGAGTTACATGAAATATATTTTTTAGTTAATTTCATGCAAAATACCATATAATATATTTATATATATTTGAAACAAAATCCTTGTGTTGTATTTGTATATTTAAATATAAAAGTTAAAGAAAAAAACTGCTTCATCTTCATGAACTTAGTTCTTTTAACCAGGTTATTAGATTGGCGATGTCGGCTGGCGGGCTGGCTGGCGGACAGGCGAAACAAGCTTGTCTGCGCCATTACTTTGTTGTTTATTGTCAGATTTTAAAATCATTCGGCACATGTGTTCACCATCATTAGAAAGTGTGTTATGAGAAAGAATTACGTTGATATCTCCAAGGTCAAGGTTATAATTTGAGTTTGAAGGTCAAAAATGGCCATAAATGAGCTTGTCCGGGCCATAACTTTGTCGTTCATTGTCAGATTGTAAAATCATTTCGCACATTTGTTCATTAGACGGTGCGTCACGTGAAAGAATTACGTTGATATTTCCAAGATCAAGGTCACAATTTGAGTTTGAAGGTCAAAATTGAACTGAAAACCTAGTTTTGTGACATTTTAGTCCCTTGTTTATTTTATTTACTAGAGCTTTCACTAATTTACAACAGATCGTCAGGTGTTTTTTTCCATATATATGTACCCTTTCTATACATGTTAAAGAACTTGATGAAATCACACTTGTCGTTTCTGTTAAATAAGTTAAATTATGTTTTGCAGTCAAATCACTTAATCAACATACCGGTGAGAAATTGCTGCAAGCAACACCTGTCGTGCATGTTAATGCGACCGATTTGCGTTCATTCTCCGCCCATTGCATTATATGGGTTACGTGCGTAGACTTGCCGCACCCAGCCTGACCGCCGATGTAAACATTGTGGCCTGCTTTGACCATTGAGAGGGCCAAATTCTGTTTTGCAGTCCAATACGTCTGCTGTTCCATGGCTGCATCCATTTCCCGCGATATGTCAAAGTTTTTAATCTAACGAAGTACTCAGAAGAGTTCCAAATGAAATCGACCAATAAAAACTCACCGTTTAGGCTGCGTTCGTCACAGCATTCACTGCGGGATAGCCGACAGGCAAATGGCGTCTTTTAACGTTCAGAATTATTGTGTGTGAAAACGAGTTGATTTCTTGGTTAATATTCGGCGACCGAGCAAGTTATTGACGTGGACAGTGTTTCTTGGATGTGTTTTATATGGAGCTATAGACAATTTATCGGGGAATCGCTTATTACGTGCCCAACAGGACTCCTCCAGTGTAAACACAAGTGGACAGGCTTAGCTACATCGACCGATTTTTGGACAATTTCTCATGTTTGAGGCTCTGTGGAAAGTTTAATACTGCGACGAATCGAATGTCACTGATACCGATTGAGAGATAATTTATTTTGCTGTAAATCTGTGCAGGGTTTTTGGTGATAAACATATTAACTGTTTAGCAGTGCGTTATAATGCATGCCCTGTAGTTGAATTGCGTTTGTGCCCTTTTCCTTTTTCCTACATAAACATTTTTTTTTTTTACTGGACCCTGTGACACAAAGAGTGATAAAAAGTTCACCTCTGTATATGGAATTAAACAACGACCGATGTGTGTAAGTTGAAACCGTCAGCTTACTGTCGTTTCGTCTAATCCCCGTTTCGTCTAACTTATCGGTAATAACAGATGTGAAGGCGTTTCGTCAAACCGATGTGGTCAGTTCGTCTATGTGTGAATTGTATTGTAATCTGGGTCACACTATGGCTTTCGTTTGCAATTACTAACTAGAGTAATTATGAAAGATGTTATTTATGCAAAAGCACGCGTGGCTTGTGTTTGTGAGTTGTTTGGTATCACAGCTTTTGAGTTGTTCTTCGCACATCGGTGTTATTGGGTATGAATAAAAAATTTACAAAGGAAAAATCACAACTGATGTGTTTTCTGTTGACACCATACACAAATAGGAATCTGTGATAACAGATTGTCCGGAAACCATTCCAACAAACGGAGAGGTTTGTAGCTTCTAGTGCGTTCATTATGTTAGGATCAGATACATCCTGATGCACTTTCCACAGTTCTCCTCGTTTTGAAATGTCTTATTAGCTGATTCCAATGATTGAAATACTGGTAAGACAGTAGAACCAATAGGAAGGCGTGTATCAATGCGAGAAGCATCATTAAAAAGTCTGTTGGAATCAAATTACTGACTAATTTCCCGTGATTGAGATTGTCGAATAAGTAGACATCTCCACATGTATTGGCAATAAACATCACTAAGATTTTGAAATATCATTTCATAAATCCGATTAATTGATTACAATTAGTGATCAGTGATATCATTGAAATCTGCCTCTGAATCTGCCTCATTGTCTACAACTCCAGCAGTGTGTAATATTCAGCGGAAAAAGAATGGAAATACTAGACCTAGTATCATGTACCGGATTGCGAGTATCTGATAATGATGAATGAACATCCACCAAATCAACCATCTGATAATTAAAAACAGAAGAATAGTGGTGAAACAAACACCATACGACAAAATCTGCGAAGTAGTACCAGTTTAGCAACATTTGTAATATTAAACTGGGCACTGTATCTGGTACATAGGGTACCGCAACATTACAATCCGAGACAGGATAATAATGTATAAGATACGAGAAGTCAGAGCGAGACTGTCGATGTGACGCACGATGACGAGCTTATATCTGCAAAACCGAGAAATAACTCGGATGCAATGGAAACGACGTCTCGTAGAGTAACGTCTCCTAGAGTCTAGAGATGATTGGAATCGATCAAATTGACGCCGTAAATGAGGATTACTCGATAAAGGAGATCGTGTAAGACGACTACATATTTTGTCGGTACTAGTTGACGATCCAGATGCCTTGAAGAAGAAGAAGAAGAAGAAGAAGAAGAGGATAATAATCCTATGATGAATATCGATGTCTGTTCTTGATCGATGACCGGTGACCGGTGCACGGTGACCGTTAGTATTAACCGGTGACCGTAACGATACCACGGACCGGTGATAGATGACCGGTCCAGCCCAGGTGAGTTACTCGATGACGTACCGGTCATGCTATGACCAGTGTTGTCACCGAGTAATGACCGTATGGCGTCTGTAGTCCTTGACCAATGCCATCGGGCATAAACCAGCTAACGGTTGTCACCATATGGTCTGATATTGATCGACTTCTAAGAAGTTAGCACAGCAAGATCTCCATCTTGCCAATTACCCGGGAAACACACAACAAATGCAGACTCTCCGACATCCAACAATGACCATCCGCCAAGTCAACACATTGACAACCAAAACCAGGAACAGACGGTGAACTATCAGAAGCGACAGGCACACAACCTCCATAGGAAACGCCAAACCACCCATCACGCATAGACGGCACCAGAAACAGAAGCAACCACCCTCGGTGCACACAAAACAGCCGTTGTGGTGAGACGAACACCAGACAAGAAGGGCTGCGAAATCGGATCAGCCACCGCAACATGTGTCAACATCACAGCGGAAACCGGCGCACAGGGCACGGCGACACCACAATCAGATACAGTAACCGGTCATAAAAATCGGAACGACAATGCTTCAATATAGCTTGTCTAGGACCTTTATTCCTGTAATGCCGTGATCTATAACAGCTACGATGGCGAGTGCTAGAACGGCTACGACGGTAATAACGTATCCTCGAGTATCGTTTCCGTGATGATCGATGGTGATCATAACGATGACGTGAATGAGGACTGCTTGATGAATAAGAGCGTGTACCTCTATCATCGGAACTAGTCGACGACGAATGTGCATTCGACGACGAAGATGTGTAATAGTCCGATGAAGAAGAAGAACGTCTGTTTCTGATCATTGACCGGTGCCCA
This sequence comes from Dreissena polymorpha, assembly GCF_020536995.1. NCBI lineage: Eukaryota > Metazoa > Mollusca > Bivalvia > Myida > Dreissenidae > Dreissena > Dreissena polymorpha. The sequence goes on along the minus strand of NC_068356.1, from coordinate 27,587,961 downwards.
GCAACTGTTGACCGGTTAATAATCAGTGCATGTTGACCGGAGTACGGTGACCGGTCAGTATGACCGTTGACTGGTGACCGGTGTTTGTGACGACTTGCATTTGACGAAGAAGAAGTTGATAATCCAATGAAGAAGAACGTATTCTGATCGTTGACTGATGACTATATGACCGGTGACCGGTATTCGGTGTGTCTGACTGGAGACCGGTTACCGGTGGGTATGACCGGTGACCGGACCGGTCAATGTTGACCGGTGACCGGTGGTTTTGACCGGTGACCGGACCGGTCCCCGGTGACCGGTCGGTCTGACCGGTGACCGGACCGGTTCCCGGTGACCGGTCGGTCTGACCGGTGACCGTACCGGTCAATGTTGACCGGTGTCCGGTGGTTTTGACCGGTGACCGGACCGGTCCCCGGTGACCGGTGAGTATGACTGGTGACCGGTGCCTGGACCGGTCAATATTGACCGGTGACCGGTGGTTTTGACCGGTGACCGGACCGGTCCCCGTCGACCGGTGGGTATGACCGGTTACCGGACCGGTCAATGTTGACCGGTGACCGGTGGTTTTGACTGGGAACCGGTGACCGGACCGGTCCCCGGTGACCGGTGGGTATGACCGGTGACCGGTGCCCGAACCGGTCAATGTTGACCGGTGACCGGTCCGGACCGGTCAATGTTGACCGGTGACCGGTGACCGGACCGGTCCCCAGTGACCGGTGACCGGTGACCGGTGGGTCTGACCGGTGACCGGGGACCGGACCTGTCCCCGGTGACCGGTGACCGGTCGTTTTCCGGAACGGTCCCCGGTGACCGGTCCGGTACCCGGTGACGTACCGGTCATGAAATGACCAGCGTTATCACCGGATAATAGCCGCATGGCGGATGCCATTTGGTCTGGCATTGGTCGAAGTCCGTGACCAATGCCATCATGCCAAGGGTTGGATCGACCTTCCATAGGAACAGTCCCATCGCAATCATCAGGCAAAGACCGGCTGACGGTTGTCGCCACAAGGTCTGGATTGGATCGACCTTCCATAGGAACAGTCCGATCGCAATCATGCCTGATGATTGATACCCGGTGACTGATGTCTGCAATGCGTCATCTGTGTTCCAAAGTCAACGGGTATTATTCCACTCTTGTATCTGCGACCATCGTGTATTCGATGATATGAAAGACACGAGCAAAACATTTTCGACAATAAAACTGGTCACAGACCAGATTATCATACGGTACATAAAATCATTATTGCCCATAATGAAAATAATTAGCCTTCTCACGACTTTTCACGATCTTGACCAATGCCGTCATGACTGATGCTGCAATAGATCATTTGACGTCTAGTGTAACTTCATCGGAATGTCTCGTCTGATGAAGATCCATCTGTACGTTTTCTGCAAGAAAACGTTCTGCGACGGATCGCTTCTGCCACGTCGCATCGTCTTACGCACCACAAACAGAGAATTTATGTTCAAAGGAACAATTAGTGCATAATAAACAAGTCTTGTGGAAATACCGCGAAGCCTTAATATGCCTATACAAACATCTTGTTTGTAAACTCATTCTTACTCTGAAAGTAGAAAAAGAAGAGAATCCGCGTAAGAAAACAATGTTAAAAGAACAAAATAACTGAAATAATCAGTTCAACACAATATTTACAATGTACAAACTTGTCAATAAGTTGATGATAAAAATCACGATATCCTCGTGCTCAAATCATGATACCAGACGTTTCCTGCTCATAAATGTTCAGAGACGTATTGCTTTATCCCAAACGTCGTTGTCCCATGAACTGCAAATATAACATTTTTGTTCATTTGTACACAAAGTGCACGATAAACAAGTGTTGTGGGTATCCCACTACGCTTTTAAATGACCACAATCGCCACGTAATTGAAAATTCATTCTAATTCTTAAGTAGAAAATAGAAAGAATTAAAGCAAGAAACAATATTTGATGACAATAATGATGAATCACAACTGTTAAACATGTAAATAAACTGTACAAAATATAGTCAATACTTTTTGACCATCCCACGAAAAGCTCGTGCACGAGTGCACGAGCCCTTAAACAAAACCGGCAAATAATTGAAAATAACAATATTTACAACGAAATTTAAAAAGAAAAGATTTCTGAATGTAGCAGAAATGAAAATTCAAGTAATCTATCACTCATAAACCCAAAACAACAAGCAGAAATGAAAGAAAAACACCAAATTCCACAGGAGCAGAAAAATGGCGGTCTGTCTCGGTGTACTCCAGAAAAGGAAGATGAGTTACGGTTCTTGATTTCCGGATAGGTTACATTGTACTATGCTTAACCTGATCTGTTTTAGTAGGAGAGGTGGCCGAATTCCGGCACTTGAAGATTTCTGGAGTAGCTAAACCCTTTGAAAAAGCTAGGAATAGCAGGTAATTATTTATGATATTAAAACCCATCAAGTGCGCAGTTCAATAAGGACATTGATAACTGTTAAATACGCATGCTTAAAAAAATATATCGACTGATTGATGCAAAAAGGTACCATGTGCCTTCTAATTTCAATGAAACATGGTACCTTTTTGCACCAAGGGGGCGAATTATGTCAGTTGGATTAAACAAAAAAACAACAACCCTTCTTTACTACATTATACAGGAGTAAGCAAAAAACCTTGGTATTCACAATGGTAACAATACTTTTACAATGCAGTTGTCACGTTTATCTCTTGTTGAATTACAATATAACATAACAATGCTTCCATAACTAAATCTGCCAATTATATGTACACTGAACTACCTCATCGCCAATTACAGCCACATAGAGTGTTGCTATCTTACCACGTATGTGTAATTCAGTTGGTTGAGGGACAGTGATTTCTTAATGTAGAGCACTCCAAACTTGCCCTCCGTGGCGATGAAGAAATACTCCTGGGCCAGAGGGTTGGTAGAGATTCAATGTGCATATAAGAGGACAAGAGATTGATCTGGAGTCTAATTATATTGCCGGCACTTACTGTCTAACCTGCGAAGGTATTAAGGAAGTGTTGGAACAAGTTAATTGCATCCAGATATGTCAAGGGATTACTATTTAGAAACATAATTACATACCCCACTCAAACATTCAACAGGAACTGCTTACCAAACAAGGGGATGAAGACATTAACCATAACATTGTGCGATCTAAATTATGCAAACAGTTTGCCATATTGAATAACAGACAAATCCCAAACTGCACATCATGTCAGCGACTTACTATCAAATATCCAGAGAATACGCCAAAACCTTCGGTAGTTGATACACTTAGGAATTTAGTGCCAACAGCTAGTAATGCTACTTTGACCTTCTTAGCTTCACAGGTAAACAATGCACAAAACAAATGCAGCAATCAAAACAGATGGGACAGCACAACTATAAATGAATGTCTGCAACTTTTCACTAGAAGTCCAGAAGGATATAAAAGCCTAAGGAAATCTGAAGTGCTGCTTCTTCCAAGTCCCTCACTTCTATTACTTTACAAAAACAGCATACAACAAAGTCCAGGGTTTCATGAAAACATCTTCAGGTGGATGTATGAGAAAGTAAACAGGATGGATATTCCAACAAAGGGTCGTATTGGAGGGATTCTCCTTGACGAGATGACCATTCAAGAGAAAATTGAAATTGTTAGACAAGGGGACAGCTTGTCCATGATTGGTTTTGTAGACCTTGGAGTTGAAAGCCAAGCTGTTGACTCATTGAAATCTGGAACTTGTACGAAAAAACTAGGAACTCACATTTTACAAATGATGTTCATGGGGCTCTCTGGATTTAGATTTCCATTTTAGATTTAGATTTTGCTTATTTTGTAAGCCATTCACTGTCTGCAAGCCATCTGTATATATTGTTCTGGGAGGCAATGAACAAACTGCAAGATTTTGGTTTCAGTGTGAAATATGTCTGCATGGACGGCGCTGTTAACAATCGATCATTCATGCACATTCATTTTCCTGATAAGCAACCTGCAATCCACAACATGACATCAAAATGTCCAAGTGATCCATCGCAACATATTATATTCTTAATGGATCCATCTCACACTTTCAAGAAAATCAGAAACAACGTTATCAAGAGTGGAAATTCAACTGGTCATACCAAGCTTCTTCTTCTTCCATCTGGAGCAACAATTCAATGGTCAATGTGGATTAATGCATATAAATGGGACTGTCAAAACCCAATACAAACTCACTATAAACTTACAAATGAACACATTTATCCCAGTAATACTTCAAAAATGAGAAACAAGCTTGCAGAGGATGTGCTGGACTCTGAAATGCTTAATCTTATGCTTGCATACAAGGACAGTTTGGGAGAAAAAGGCAGTGAGTTAGATGGTGCCATAGAATTCCTCAAAAACACATCTAAGTTGATAAGTGTATATAGAGATAAACGCCCTGTACATTTGAACAGAGAGAGAGATATTCTATACAGGTGTTCTCTTTGATCTGGATCTTCACTGGTTGCAATAGTACATTAAGTATCATTATGCTGCAAACAGTGGTAAAACAAATATTTTGGGTTTCTTTTAACCCTTTACCGCTTAGATACGTATGTTCACACATTTGAAGTCATTTAGAAAGTAAATTTAATTAAAGACCTTTCTTACTATATTCAAGTTTAAAAGCTTCATTTCCAACCCTTAGATACTGTTGAGCAGAAAAAAGCATAAAACCTGAACAGACTGCGAGTTACTCGCAGGCTGTTCTGGTTTTATGCTGGTTGCAAAAGCCATTTGCACTTCTGAGTGGGAAAGGGTAAAATCAGCTAAAGTAATAAATGTTATATCTAAAAGTTTTCCAAAGTTTCTGATTATAAGTTATACATTTTAATTCTTTTCTCCACTGAAAATTACTCTTTAATTTACTTCTTTCCATTTGCTTTAATTTTCAATGTAATTATTTTCTTAATGTGAGAGGCCAGGACTCTTCCATAAAAAAGACCCTAATCTGTGTCTACCTTAAGTGCAAAGTAAATTTTGGCATTTTTTTATATAATGCAAACAGTGAAAATGTACTCCTTAAGTGAAATAAGCTCACATGCAAGCATGCATTTTATGCTAATTAAAACATACTTGTGAAAGCACATCGAAGGATAGTGGCCACTTCATGTAACATAGGGAAGAAAACATGGACAGCATCCTCTCTGATGTCTCGAACCTCACCCTGCAGCCCATTCATAAGTCTGTCAGACAGATTCTTTATTAGCATTACCCTGCAACCGATCTGTAAAAAAGTATTAATAACATTCTAATGAATTTATAGACGAGTCATTTTTTTCAAAACCTACTACAGAACCACAGGGGCCAGTAACAAAAAATGGGTACTGTATGTAAGAAAAAGATTATGTACAGTTCCCATTTCTTTTTGACTGGCCTCTGTGTACAGAACCTAATAATCTTAAAACATGAAAAATAATTGGTATTGCTTTCATTTTAAATAAATGAATTTGGAATGGTGCATACCTAGATGAGAAGGCAATTAGGGCAAATAGTTGTGGATACATGTGCACTAGACTTATTGAAACTTGTATGAGGTTTAGAAATTGAGTCCACAGTACATGGCTGCCTCCACTGAACAGCCATTGTCACAAAAGCCTTTACAAATAACCATACCCCTCATGCATATTTATTTGCTATTAATATATAATGAATTAAAATGTAATTCTAGTGTACTAAAAAAGCACATAATCACCATAAGTTGTATCGTTCACTATAACTTGTTATAGAATATAATATTCATATTTATAATCAAACAGAGTAGGCCTGCGTCTTACAGCTCATGTAGGAGCTCCCTAAGATTGGTCATCTTTGCATGTTAATTGTAAATGATTATTTGTTCTTTATTTTTGTGATTATTACCTTTAACCATAATGTTGGTGGTACCACCAAAGTGTTCAGGGCTCGTTCATCTCCTTTATCTGTGGATTGGAAGGAATACATTTGGCCGTCAAGGTCAATGATTCGACTTCTGTTGTGAAGGTCCACCAATATGTTGGTTGCATATAGCTTCACCAATGTACCATCCTCTTGTGGCAATTCCCGGGCTAGAGAAGTTATAAGCTTCTGACTGTCATTACTGAGTTGCCCTAAAGATAACTCTCTAATGAGGCTTATGAGAGATTCGTCTCTCTGTCTAAACACAGAATCTAAAAATATGCTGTGTGGTGGCCAAAATTTGCTGGTAAAGGCAAACTCACACAGGTCCTCATATCTTAAATTTCTTACTGGTGCAAAAAATCACCAACAACTATTATCTGTATGTTACCAAATGTGTGGCTTGCATCCTTTATTCGCAAAACTGTTTCAAGCATATCAAACATTCTTCTGCTGAACATGGAAATCTCATCAATTATTAAGATATCTGTTGACAAAATTCTGTTTCGTGCAGGTATTAATCTGTCATCAGTTGCCATCATCCCCCTTAATTTTATACCACACATCCTGCCATCCCCAACTCCACACCACTTGTGAATTGTCATGGGCTTCAACACCTGAAAGCGAAAGGTCATTAAATTAATATTGTGATGGTCCCATGCGTTTTTTGTTTCTGTGTGGAGGGAGATGCCCATTTTACGCACTAACAGCTGAAAACTGATCGATTGTGAAAAAAGGTGAAATTGCTTGTCTTGAGCGATATCCCATTTTGTCACAATTGTTTTGCTGCACTAGCTTCGTAAACATGTTCTTTTTTTTAAAGCGTTGTCTGCTGGTGCTTTAAAATTCGGTCACTCCCAAAATTCTGCATGGGATGGGATGGGAAGGTTTAGGATCCATTTCTTTCCTTTAAATACTAAGTAAAAATTCTGGATTGTGGTTATTAAAAAAGGAGCATCGCTTGAGTTACATGAAATATATTTTTTAGTTAATTTCATGCAAAATACCATATAATATATTTATATATATTTGAAACAAAATCCTTGTGTTGTATTTGTATATTTAAATATAAAAGTTAAAGAAAAAAACTGCTTCATCTTCATGAACTTAGTTCTTTTAACCAGGTTATTAGATTGGCGATGTCGGCTGGCGGGCTGGCTGGCGGACAGGCGAAACAAGCTTGTCTGCGCCATTACTTTGTTGTTTATTGTCAGATTTTAAAATCATTCGGCACATGTGTTCACCATCATTAGAAAGTGTGTTATGAGAAAGAATTACGTTGATATCTCCAAGGTCAAGGTTATAATTTGAGTTTGAAGGTCAAAAATGGCCATAAATGAGCTTGTCCGGGCCATAACTTTGTCGTTCATTGTCAGATTGTAAAATCATTTCGCACATTTGTTCATTAGACGGTGCGTCACGTGAACGAATTACGTTGATATTTCCAAGATCAAGGTCACAATTTGAGTTTGAAGGTCAAAATTGAACTGAAAACCTAGTTTTGTGACATTTTAGTCCCTTGTTTATTTTATTTACTAGAGCTTTCACTAATTTACAACAGATCGTCAGGTGTTTTTTTCCATATATATGTACCCTTTCTATACATGTTAAAGAACTTGATGAAATCACACTTGTCGTTTCTGTTAAATAAGTTAAATTATGTTTTGCAGTCAAATCACTTAATCAACATACCGGTGAGAAATTGCTGCAAGCAACACCTGTCGTGCATGTTAATGCGACCGATTTGCGTTCATTCTCCGCCCATTGCATTATATGGGTTACGTGCGTAGACTTGCCGCACCCAGCCTGACCGCCGATGTAAACATTGTGGCCTGCTTTGACCATTGAGAGGGCCAAATTCTGTTTTGCAGTCCAATACGTCTGCTGTTCCATGGCTGCATCCATTTCCCGCGATATGTCAAAGTTTTTAATCTAACGAAGTACTCAGAAGAGTTCCAAATGAAATCGACCAATAAAAACTCACCGTTTAGGCTGCGTTCGTCACAGCATTCACTGCGGGATAGCCGACAGGCAAATGGCGTCTTTTAACGTTCAGAATTATTGTGTGTGAAAACGAGTTGATTTCTTGGTTAATATTCGGCGACCGAGCAAGTTATTGACGTGGACAGTGTTTCTTGGATGTGTTTTATATGGAGCTATAGACAATTTATCGGGGAATCGCTTATTACGTGCCCAACAGGACTCCTCCAGTGTAAACACAAGTGGACAGGCTTAGCTACATCGACCGATTTTTGGACAATTTCTCATGTTTGAGGCTCTGTGGAAAGTTTAATACTGCGACGAATCGAATGTCACTGATACCGATTGAGAGATAATTTATTTTGCTGTAAATCTGTGCAGGGTTTTTGGTGATAAACATATTAACTGTTTAGCAGTGCGTTATAATGCATGCCCTGTAGTTGAATTGCGTTTGTGCCCTTTTCCTTTTTCCTACATAAACATTTTTTTTTTTACTGGACCCTGTGACACAAAGAGTGATAAAAAGTTCACCTCTGTATATGGAATTAAACAACGACCGATGTGTGTAAGTTGAAACCGTCAGCTTACTGTCGTTTCGTCTAATCCCCGTTTCGTCTAACTTATCGGTAATAACAGATGTGAAGGCGTTTCGTCAAACCGATGTGGTCAGTTCGTCTATGTGTGAATTGTATTGTAATCTGGGTCACACTATGGCTTTCGTTTGCAATTACTAACTAGAGTAATTATGAAAGATGTTATTTATGCAAAAGCACGCGTGGCTTGTGTTTGTGAGTTGTTTGGTATCACAGCTTTTGAGTTGTTCTTCGCACATCGGTGTTATTGGGTATGAATAAAAAATTTACAAAGGAAAAATCACAACTGATGTGTTTTCTGTTGACACCATACACAAATAGGAATCTGTGATAACAGATTGTCCGGAAACCATTCCAACAAACGGAGAGGTTTGTAGCTTCTAGTGCGTTCATTATGTTAGGATCAGATACATCCTGATGCACTTTCCACAGTTCTCCTCGTTTTGAAATGTCTTATTAGCTGATTCCAATGATTGAAATACTGGTAAGACAGTAGAACCAATAGGAAGGCGTGTATCAATGCGAGAAGCATCATTAAAAAGTCTGTTGGAATCAAATTACTGACTAATTTCCCGTGATTGAGATTGTCGAATAAGTAGACATCTCCACATGTATTGGCAATAAACATCACTAAGATTTTGAAATATCATTTCATAAATCCGATTAATTGATTACAATTAGTGATCAGTGATATCATTGAAATCTGCCTCTGAATCTGCCTCATTGTCTACAACTCCAGCAGTGTGTAATATTCAGCGGAAAAAGAATGGAAATACTAGACCTAGTATCATGTACCGGATTGCGAGTATCTGATAATGATGAATGAACATCCACCAAATCAACCATCTGATAATTAAAAACAGAAGAATAGTGGTGAAACAAACACCATACGACAAAATCTGCGAAGTAGTACCAGTTTAGCAACATTTGTAATATTAAACTGGGCACTGTATCTGGTACATAGGGTACCGCAACATTACAATCCGAGACAGGATAATAATGTATAAGATACGAGAAGTCAGAGCGAGACTGTCGATGTGACGCACGATGACGAGCTTATATCTGCAAAACCGAGAAATAACTCGGATGCAATGGAAACGACGTCTCGTAGAGTAACGTCTCCTAGAGTCTAGAGATGATTGGAATCGATCAAATTGACGCCGTAAATGAGGATTACTCGATAAAGGAGATCGTGTAAGACGACTACATATTTTGTCGGTACTAGTTGACGATCCAGATGCCTTGAAGAAGAAGAAGAAGAAGAAGAAGAAGAGGATAATAATCCTATGATGAATATCGATGTCTGTTCTTGATCGATGACCGGTGACCGGTGCACGGTGACCGTTAGTATTAACCGGTGACCGTAACGATACCACGGACCGGTGATAGATGACCGGTCCAGCCCAGGTGAGTTACTCGATGACGTACCGGTCATGCTATGACCAGTGTTGTCACCGAGTAATGACCGTATGGCGTCTGTAGTCCTTGACCAATGCCATCGGGCATAAACCAGCTAACGGTTGTCACCATATGGTCTGATATTGATCGACTTCTAAGAAGTTAGCACAGCAAGATCTCCATCTTGCCAATTACCCGGGAAACACACAACAAATGCAGACTCTCCGACATCCAACAATGACCATCCGCCAAGTCAACACATTGACAACCAAAACCAGGAACAGACGGTGAACTATCAGAAGCGACAGGCACACAACCTCCATAGGAAACGCAAAACCACCCATCACGCATAGACGGCACCAGAAACAGAAGCAACCACCCTCGGTGCACACAAAACAGCCGTTGTGGTGAGACGAACACCAGACAAGAAGGGCTGCGAAATCGGATCAGCCACCGCAACATGTGTCAACATCACAGCGGAAACCGGCGCACAGGGCACGGCGACACCACAATCAGATACAGTAACCGGTCATAAAAATCGGAACGACAATGCTTCAATATAGCTTGTCTAGGACCTTTATTCCTGTAATGCCGTGATCTATAACAGCTACGATGGCGAGTGCTAGAACGGCTACGACGGTAATAACGTATCCTCGAGTATCGTTTCCGTGATGATCGATGGTGATCATAACGATGACGTGAATGAGGACTGCTTGATGAATAAGAGCGTGTACCTCTATCATCGGAACTAGTCGACGACGAATGTGCATTCGACGACGAAGATGTGTAATAGTCCGATGAAGAAGAAGAACGTCTGTTTCTGATCATTGACCGGTGCCCAGCAACTGTTGACCGGTTAATAATCAGTGCATGTTGACCGGAGTACGGTGACCGGTCAGTATGACCGTTGACTGGTGACCGGTGTTTGTGACGACTTGCATTTGACGAAGAAGAAGTTGATAATCCAATGAAGAAGAACGTATTCTGATCGTTGACTGATGACTATATGACCGGTGACCGGTATTCGGTGTGTCTGACTGGAGACCGGTTACCGGTGGGTATGACCGGTGACCGGACCGGTCAATGTTGACCGGTGACCGGTGGTTTTGACCGGTGACCGGACCGGTCCCCGGTGACCGGTCGGTCTGACCGGTGACCGGACCGGTTCCCGGTGACCGGTCGGTCTGACCGGTGACCGTACCGGTCAATGTTGACCGGTGTCCGGTGGTTTTGACCGGTGACCGGACCGGTCCCCGGTGACCGGTGAGTATGACTGGTGACCGGTGCCTGGACCGGTCAATATTGACCGGTGACCGGTGGTTTTGACCGGTGACCGGACCGGTCCCCGTCGACCGGTGGGTATGACCGGTTACCGGACCGGTCAATGTTGACCGGTGACCGGTGGTTTTGACTGGGAACCGGTGACCGGACCGGTCCCCGGTGACCGGTGGGTATGACCGGTGACCGGTGCCCGAACCGGTCAATGTTGACCGGTGACCGGTCCGGACCGGTCAATGTTGACCGGTGACCGGTGACCGGACCGGTCCCCAGTGACCGGTGACCGGTGACCGGTGGGTCTGACCGGTGACCGGGGACCGGACCTGTCCCCGGTGACCGGTGACCGGTCGTTTTCCGGAACGGTCCCCGGTGACCGGTCCGGTACCCGGTGACGTACCGGTCATGAAATGACCAGCGTTATCACCGGATAATAGCCGCATGGCGGATGCCATTTGGTCTGGCATTGGTCGAAGTCCGTGACCAATGCCATCATGCCAAGGGTTGGATCGACCTTCCATAGGAACAGTCCCATCGCAATCATCAGGCAAAGACCGGCTGACGGTTGTCGCCACAAGGTCTGGATTGGATCGACCTTCCATAGGAACAGTCCGATCGCAATCATGCCTGATGATTGATACCCGGTGACTGATGTCTGCAATGCGTCATCTGTGTTCCAAAGTCAACGGGTATTATTCCACTCTTGTATCTGCGACCATCGTGTATTCGATGATATGAAAGACACGAGCAAAACATTTTCGACAATAAAACTGGTCACAGACCAGATTATCATACGGTACATAAAATCATTATTGCCCATAATGAAAATAATTAGCCTTCTCACGACTTTTCACGATCTTGACCAATGCCGTCATGACTGATGCTGCAATAGATCATTTGACGTCTAGTGTAACTTCATCGGAATGTCTCGTCTGATGAAGATCCATCTGTACGTTTTCTGCAAGAAAACGTTCTGCGACGGATCGCTTCTGCCACGTCGCATCGTCTTACGCACCACAAACAGAGAATTTATGTTCAAAGGAACAATTAGTGCATAATAAACAAGTCTTGTGGAAATACCGCGAAGCCTTAATATGCCTATACAAACATCTTGTTTGTAAACTCATTCTTACTCTGAAAGTAGAAAAAGAAGAGAATCCGCGTAAGAAAACAATGTTAAAAGAACAAAATAACTGAAATAATCAGTTCAACACAATATTTACAATGTACAAACTTGTCAATAAGTTGATGATAAAAATCACGATATCCTCGTGCTCAAATCATGATACCAGACGTTTCCTGCTCATAAATGTTCAGAGACGTATTGCTTTATCCCAAACGTCGTTGTCCCATGAACTGCAAATATAACATTTTTGTTCATTTGTACACAAAGTGCACGATAAACAAGTGTTGTGGGTATCCCACTACGCTTTTAAATGACCACAATCGCCACGTAATTGAAAATTCATTCTAATTCTTAAGTAGAAAATAGAAAGAATTAAAGCAAGAAACAATATTTGATGACAATAATGATGAATCACAACTGTTAAACATGTAAATAAACTGTACAAAATATAGTCAATACTTTTTGACCATCCCACGAAAAGCTCGTGCACGAGTGCACGAGCCCTTAAACAAAACCGGCAAATAATTGAAAATAACAATATTTACAACGAAATTTAAAAAGAAAAGATTTCTGAATGTAGCAGAAATGAAAATTCAAGTAATCTATCACTCATAAACCCAAAACAACAAGCAGAAATGAAAGAAAAACACCAAATTCCACAGGAGCAGAAAAATGGCGGTCTGTCTCGGTGTACTCCAGAAAAGGAAGATGAGTTACGGTTCTTGATTTCCGGATAGGTTACATTGTACTATGCTTAACCTGATCTGTTTTAGTAGGAGAGGTGGCCGAATTCCGGCACTTGAAGATTTCTGGAGTAGCTAAACCCTTTGAAAAAGCTAGGAATAGCAGGTAATTATTTATGATATTAAAACCCATCAAGTGCGCAGTTCAATAAGGACATTGATAACTGTTAAATACGCATGCTTAAAAAAATATATCGACTGATTGATGCAAAAAGGTACCATGTGCCTTCTAATTTCAATGAAACATGGTACCTTTTTGCACCAAGGGGGCGAATTATGTCAGTTGGATTAAACAAAAAAACAACAACCCTTCTTTACTACATTATACAGGAGTAAGCAAAAAACCTTGGTATTCACAATGGTAACAATACTTTTACAATGCAGTTGTCACGTTTATCTCTTGTTGAATTACAATATAACATAACAATGCTTCCATAACTAAATCTGCCAATTATATGTACACTGAACTACCTCATCGCCAATTACAGCCACATAGAGTGTTGCTATCTTACCACGTATGTGTAATTCAGTTGGTTGAGGGACAGTGATTTCTTAATGTAGAGCACTCCAAACTTGCCCTCCGTGGCGATGAAGAAATACTCCTGGGCCAGAGGGTTGGTAGAGATTCTGTAGCTCACACTGTCCTATAAACAGATGGATGGGTCACAAATCGGATGCTACATTCTTTCAACTTTTCCCATAAACAATGATTTTTCATGGAACAAATTGAAAAAACACTACAAATGGCTGTATGCAATATCCTACCTAGTTAACTAAAGAGCAAGTGTTAATGCTGTTCAGTGCACAACAAATTGTTTAAATTTATTAACACAAAACTTTTAATGCCAATAATCCTCATTCACAAGCATGTTACCATAGTTACATACCCCATCTGGATCAGTGGCACTGACACGGTATATCTCGTTAAAGAGCTGCCGGTATTCGTTCACTTCCACGAAGTATGACAGGGTGGTATCAAACACAATGATGTCACTGTTCCGCTGGACGAAGATATACATGTACATCGTGGCACGGTTGGTTGGATAGAAGGAGTCATATGCCTGCAGCACAAGCTGGAACAGAACATCACAATGTTGTAAAAATGACTCATTATTATACATCTTCATTATAATAAGGAAATAATGTATTCAACGTATTATCTTGTGGGTAGTTTGGAAACACATGACACTGGTACAAACCAGACATGTGTTGGTAGGACTCTAAGGCTTATGCATTCCACTTTTGTCTGAAAACTACACAAATGTCCACAAAAGTAAAAGAAAACATTGGAACGAAATATGGAGATTTGCCAGTTCACATGCTGGTTAATATTTGAAAGCTTCATCACTCTAGCTCCAATACTCTTCCATGTTATGCAAAACATACATTACTGCAAAGTTTAAAGATATATGTAAGTCTGTAAGACGATGTACATCAAAGCTCAACAGAAAGATCTCTTTGTATTTAGATGAGCTTTTAAAAAGGACTTTATCAAATATCTAAATGCTTATGATAAATAAAGCCAGCAATTACTCTGAACACTGTGTCCCTTGTTGTTTTGATGTCCTTGATCAGGTTGATGAAGCCAGTTGCCCTGTCAATGCTGAAGTAGGCCATCGCATTACCATCTCCCACCAGCTCATACACAATTGTCTGCAACAAAGGCAATACAAAATTGACAAGAGCGACATAAAGTACACATGTGTAGCAAGGCAAACCAGCCAACCTTGGAACAACTGACCAACTGGGTGATTGCAGTATACCCAACAAACTTTATCTGTGGGGATATGATACAAAATCTGCATTATTTATGTTACTTTTTACCCAGATGTAGGACTGTCGCTATGAGGTCTGTCAGTTTCACATACCCCTTTACGATCCCTGTCATCTGCAAACACTGATGACACAAACGTATTAGTCAGGTGCTTGTCGGTAATGGTCTCATTCTTCTGAGGTGGTGAGAAGAAAGGCGGGAATTCGTCTCGTTCAACAAATATTGTCACAGACAAGAAGGCAGACTTTGGAGGCTTGCCCTGGTCATTGGCGATCACTTGGAACTAAAAAAAAAACACATTTAACATCGTAAATGCTGTCATTTTTCCAACATTGTCTCTATTATATATTCAAAACAAAAGTAAAACAGTGGATATGTTAGTATTTTTTGTCAATTTCCATGTCTTCAAAACTAAAATAAACAACTTGATATTTCTTTGTACTAAAAACCAATAAAGTGAATGCTTAAAAGGAAATTGGTGTTTGAAATCTGTTTAAAACTCTTGTGTTAACATTCAAACAGCAGTTCTGATTGTCTTTAGACATTAGACGCTTTTTTATGTTTATAAATATGTACCTGATACTGGTTGCCATATGGTCTGCTGTCCCTCAGATCGCTGGCCACTGTTAGAATGACTGACTGTTCATTCAGGTAGAAGAACATCAGCGTACCATTGGTGTAACCGGGAGCAACAGAGTAGCTGATCACGTCCTGTAAATGAAATGTACTTGATTTTGATTATGATATGGGAATATAAAATATTCTCAATTATGCTGTTGTTCAGAATGCATAAACTTGTGCAACTCAAGAAAAAGGAGGGGATTGAAACTGGAGCCAGTGACACGTTCACCTACAGTTGTAGCAAATTCTAATTGACTTCAAAATAGAACAAGATGTGTTTGTGAAACACTATGTCCCCGTATATGACGTTTGACCTTGAAGGATGACCTTGACCTTGACCCTTCACCACTCAAAATGTGCAGCTCCATGAGATACACATGCATGTCAAATATAAAATTGCTAGCTTCAATATTGCAGAAGTGACATTACATGAGCAATTTTGACCCATATATTTGACCTTGAAGGATGACTTTGACCTTGACCTTTCACCACTCAAAATGTGCAGCTCCATAAGATACACATGCATGCCAAATATCAAGTTGCTATCTTCAATATTGCAAAAGTACTCATCAAATGAGCGATTTTGGCCACATATATTTGACCTCAGACCTTGAAGGATGACCTTGACCTTTCACCACTCAAAATGTGCAGCTCCATGAGATACACATGCATGCCAAATATCAAGTTGCTATCTTGAATATTGAATTATTGCAAAAGTGTACATTAAATGAGCGATTTTGACCCATATATTTGACCTTTGACCTTGAAGGATGACCTTGACCTTTCACCACTCAAAATGTGCAGCTCCATGAGATACATATGCATGCCAAATATCAAGTTGCTATCTTCAATATTGCAAAAGTTATTGCAAATGTTAAAATTGGCGCAAACCAACAGACCAACCAACAGACCAACAGACAGGGCAAAAACAATATGTCCCCCACTACTATAGTGGGGGACATAAACAGGCAGATTATACCAAGGCTCTTCAGCAATGCCAATTGGCAATTACTAGATTATCATCCAAAGATGTTCATGTGACCTTTTTTTGGAGTTGAAAAAGGACAAAACATACTCTTGCATCAAGATCAGTTGCAGTTAGTTGATTTATTCTGAAACCGATTGGCTCTCTCTCGTTCACAGTGAATGACAGTGTGGGGTTAACGAATCTGGGACTGCTTGGATTGCGTTCAACAGTGATCAGCAGAAGGGCTGAAGCCTGGTTGGCTGAGCGCGCGCTGTCGTATGCCACCAGGTACATCTGCACAACAGAATACACATGATAGTGTATGATAAATAAAACTAGGACATTTATGGGTACCAATGGAGAATACACATGATAGTGGATGATAAATAAAACAAGGACATTTATGGATACCAATACTGAAAAGATCTACAGGCTACATAACTTTAAAAATGATCAATCGAAAGCATAGACTAAACTTATGAAATATTGATCAAAACAATTTTTGTAATATTTGAGATTGGATTATAAGTAAGAAATATTTTCAGATTTCAGCAAAGGTTTTGCAAAACTATTTACACTTGTGTTCGCTTGATTTACAACTTGATATTTGTCTGTACTGTTAACTGTTTCTAGATTTAATAATTAACAAAAGTTTAGCACAACACTAAAGGACAAAAAATGTTACATTACATTTGAAGCAGATGTAAAGCATACTCATATATGGCACATACCCTGTAGAGCACTGACTCATATATGTCCAAGGTGAGGTTCTTCTTTAATGACACAAGGCCATTTTTTCTGTCTATAGCAAAATACTCAAGAGCAACTGCGTCGGCAACAGCTTCATAAACCAGCGATCCCTGAAAAGCAAGAAAGTACAATGTTGTTGTTTTTGTTTTGACTATTTTTATCTTTGTTTTTCATTATTGATCAAGAACAATTATTTAATCAATTTAAAACTCAATCCTCAAGCAAAGCAGAGTTGGTGTTAAAGTGATAAACAGAACCAAGAATATAATTATAAACAAGAACTGCAGTGATGATGCAATAACCAAGGAGCATACTGACTGACCTGTAAATCTGCATCGCTGGCTGAAGGCCTCCTGGAGACAGTGGTGCCGACTTGATGGTCGTACCTAATGGTCGCTCTGTACACGGACCCACTGCCCGTGCCTGTGGTATCAAGGTCAAGATTAAGGAATACAGGCGCCTTGTCCGAGGGGTTCCTTACAATTGTGATGATAACAGTGGCCTCTGCCTTTTTACCACGCCCATCTTCCACTTGAATTGTCAGCTTGTAAAAACAAAGCAGGTTTTTAAATATTAACAATCTTAAGACCATATTTTTTTATTTTGTATTTTCACTTGATAAGTAAGTTGACACCCTAATCCATTGTCTACAATGCTTATGTTATATACAGAGTCGCATTGTTACAAGTCATACCCTTGCAAAAAAGAGAGACGCAATAATTCATTTATTTTAGATAATTACATTAAATAATAGCACCTCAAAGGAGTCGAATATGTGAAGTATTTCAAAAATATTTATTTTCAATTTAAATACTTTTTTATAACATCACATAAGTGTGGAACAGAACTTACAGTGTACTTGTTCAGTGGGGCCCTAGTGAGCTGATCTTTAGTCACTATTCTGTTGTCAATAAGGGCAAACCAGGAGGTGGAGTCATTGCTCGAGCGTATCAAAGTGTATTTCAGTTCATCCTGTAAAAGATTTCAGCAAACTGTTTCACACTTTTTATTTTTACACCTGTCATTTTATTGATTGCACTCTAATAGACAAAAAAAAGCAAAATATTTTACTTTGACTTTAGGATGTCGACTTATATCAGGGAATGAATTATTTTTAGGGAGTTACAATACATACAAATTACAACACAAAATTGCATAAACCACAATACAGTGTTTAAAGATCATAGAACTATTGTTTTGTTGTTGCTTTCTAGAGATTTGAATGCCTGATCTCATTGAATATATACAAAGCAATGGTGACCTTGCTTTCACTCCATGCATACATACATGCAGCATTGCAATATTTTACATCTGCAAAATGCCACATTTTCAAAATCAGTAAATGCACTATGATCACATGAACTCACAAACATACATGTAATTTTAAACTTCCATGCAGTCATACACTTTGGTTATTTATACCTTGGACTCAAAGACTCGTTACTCAATTATTATTCTTTTGCATTTACTAGGTAATTTTATTACAAATCATTAAAATTAATATCTTAAAGCAGTTCTTACTAACCATGAATTCTTTAAGAATTGCAGAATGAAATTCAGTGACTTAATGACTATACTATGTGGGGTTATCAATTAACGGATCCTTCTATGATTTCATCTACACAGATAATTGTAATATGCTAATTGCAATGCGTGTCTTAAAGCAAAAAAGCTATAAA
This sequence comes from Dreissena polymorpha, assembly GCF_020536995.1. Taxonomy (NCBI): domain Eukaryota; kingdom Metazoa; phylum Mollusca; class Bivalvia; order Myida; family Dreissenidae; genus Dreissena; species Dreissena polymorpha. The sequence continues at coordinate 27,569,170 of NC_068356.1, read as the reverse complement.
AATGTTACAATTGCAAATTCAAAAATACAAATTTTCTACTCATATTATAATATATTATACATTATCAAAACTATGAGTTACCTGGATCTGAAAAAGACAACACGAAAAGCATTGACATATGGAAAGATAGGACAATTAAACAAATCACAAGTCATACAAAAATGTCAAACACGTTTTATAGCATCTGATATAGTCAGCACAGAAAATATGGAAAACAGCCAAAGGAATGTATTATTATGTTTTGTCCTAGGTGGTAATGAAAAGTTAATTAGACTCTTATGTAATGAAGGAAAGAACAAACACAATGTTATTGATTGAAAAAAGGGCATAAATAACAAGATGTGTGTTTGTCAGAAACACAATGCCCCCTATAGCGCCGCTTTGAAATAAAATATCAATATATCATTTGGCAGGTTTAGAAATTAGCTCCCTTTTAAAGCTTATTAATTCCCTTGAATTGTATTTTTTACTTTTACCTTGAAGGTCGACCTTGACCTTAAAATTTGTTTTTGATTATATCCTTTTAATAAATATTTCTTCCCTTGTGAAAATGATCTGTACCTGCCAAATGATATAAAATAGAAATTATATCCCTTTAAAGCTTGTGACTTCCCTTGGATTTTGTTTTTGACCTTTGACCTTGAAGGATGACCTTGACCTTTCACCACTCAAAATGTGCAGCTTTATGAGATACACTTGCATGCAAAATATCAATTTGCTATCTTCAATATTGCAAAAGTAATGGCCAATGCACCATACGAGGGGCATAAAAATGAGTGCCAAAATCTCTTACCTGGCCCCACTCCAACCCCCATAACTTTTGACCCAGGGGTTAGATGATAATTCCAAATAGTGCAGGGTCGCACATATGCTCATAGCTACCACGTGTGTAAGTTTCAAGGTTATAGTGCTTATAGTGTAGGAGGAGATAGTGGCCAGGACGAACGGACAGGCAGACGGCGGAGATAACCACAATATCCCCACACTTTTCAAAAAGCGTCGGGATAAAAATTTCCGTTTGTAATGAAAAATACGTAAACCCCACACCCACACAAATCATGTTCTTACATTATCGCTGTCTATTGCCAAAACAGTGACAGTATTGTATCCTGGACTGACAGTCTCATTGACAAATTCTTCATATCCGTTGTCTGGTATAAATTGTGGAGTTCCTTGGTTTACAATTACGTCCACAGTCAGCGTCTGAGTGGCTGATTTGGTGCGGTAGACTGGATCGTAGGCGATCACACTCAACTGAAGTATCAACAATCATAAACACTGTTATCACATGTTTTTTAATTCCTTACTGCCTCTGTCTATATAACAAAGTTTGTTAAGTTTTTTTTAATCATGAAAAGTAGATTTTATTATTTTTTAATAAACATGTTTTAACTTATCTTTTTAAGAGACACTGGAGAAAATTTAATAATTGCTTGCTTGCAAAGGTAAATTGTGAATGTTATTTTCAACAAAGACAGTCATTTTACGATGCATACTTTAAATTATTGTTTAGCACACAGACTACAAATATCTACAAGTTATATTCCTTTTATTAAATAGATTATAAATATTTGTAACTTTTTAGTTGAAAACAAATTTTCATGTTGTTCTACCCACCACATATTGGTTCCTGTTGTCAAATCCACTTCCTCGGATGCTCCGGACCAGTGTAATTGCTCCAGTGGTTCTATTCACTGCAAACATGTACTCTGCTGGCGAAATGCCAACCAGCTCATACTGGAGTGTCACCTTCAAAACAAAATCATATATATTTTATGCAAAATACGATACAATGATTTACAAATAACAGCTGTGTAGGTAAAATAAACAATCCATATTTTGATTAGGATTTCAATCCAGACATCATTCATGTGTGGTCATGAACATGGCCAATATAAAGCATCAACTAGCACTTGTAGTTAATCATTATGAGCAGCCAACTACATTAATGCATATGTTACTTACATTGGTTGTCAGATCATCATCCTGTGCAACCAGGGTGTGGACAATCGTGTTTGCCGTTGCAGTTTCTTGCAGAGCAGGTATCAATGTTCCGTTCGTGAAATACGGTCTGCTGTCAGTGTCCACATCGATGATAACGCTGGCAGCTCGCACCTTCGGATTGACCCTTCGCTCGTCACTAGCGAGGATTTGGAACTGGAAAACAGAAGCAACAGTACTGGCCAGCTGCAACATTTTTTTATTATATTTTTTTATCAGCAAATGTACAATGAATTATATTTTTATGCAAATGAAATAAACCACAACAACAATAGAATGATTAAGAATTGTTTACTTGTCATTTAACAATTATAACAATATGTTAAATGTTTGCAAAAGTAATGAGAACAACATTTTTTTAATAAGCTAAGTTTATAATCCGGGCCTTATTTTGCAAAAGTCTTACAAAAGTTACCTACAAGAAAAGCATTATAGTTGTAATATAATTACTGAGAATTGTGTCTTTGGTGGATTGACAAGAGAGGATCTCAGGAATATTTCACCATCTGCTGGATCCACAAAGAAGTAGTCAAGGTCTGCAGTATTTCCATTCAGGCTGTACAGCAGAACGTCCTGAAATCAACAGTGTAACCATAGGCTCAATCTCACTGACATAGACTGGGGTTTGGCCATTCATGTTGATTGTTCACCATACTTTTACCATTAATAATTCATGTGTTATTCAGTCATCAACATAAAAGGATTCCATCAAAGTGTCCCTTTTTCTTGCAAAAATTTAGAAAAACTTCAAAATTTAGGAAACAAAGCTAATATGAATTTACATTTGAACAAAACAGCATCAATTGAAAAACACCAACACAGCGCCTCAGATAGCTGTAAATCCTTACCCCATCAATATCGATTGCTGTTGTGTCGATGAGCAGGTTACCAACTGGGAATGTTTCATGAACCTGCCTGTAGTACGGGTCCAGTGAGAAAACTGGACCTTGGCCCGCGTTACGAAGGACAATCACAGTGACGTCCCCTATTGCTACATAGACTGGTTCACCAGTGTCGTAAGCTCTCACTTGGAACTGCACATACAGAAAAAAAACATTCTACAGTATATATAATGGTTCCAATTTAAAATAAGATTAATATTCGTTGAACAACAACAGTAACACAAATTATCAGAACTAATTTTTTTTACCAGAAATCCACACTTTTAAATGGAAAGACTTCTTATTAACCATTAATGACACATTTGCAAAATATACTTGACTTAAAGCTACACTTAAACAAAATAAAAACACAACACAATTTTAACTCTGGAACACCTGCATCATGGAAAAATGAGTCTTAAGTTTAAGTCAGCAAGCATAGCTCCAAAGCAGCCTGCTTTCCACTGTATGGTCACTGAAGGTTGTGTAGTCCCATTAGCAAATAGAGTAGCCCCTAATCAGACATTGTAATTGATGAAACTGGTGTTGAGTTATACTGGCCGTATATGTAAAAAGACCCTTTTTCGCATGAAGCGGGTCAAAACTTTACAAAAGGGACTAGACGTACATAGTACTGTTCATCCAGGTAGTTGAAGAGAGACTTGACTAGAGTGATGGTTCCATCAGTTCTGTTCAGTGAGAAGAACTCTGGTGATGGATTGACCAACTCGTACACTGTGGGACCCTGCAGTCAAAAATAAGTGTGTAATGTACATATAAGCCTCACTCTTGGAACACCAGGGTTTATGCATGTGCATAAATTGTCATCTGAGATTAGCCTGTGCAGTCTGAACAGAATCAGGGATGATGATTTCCTCCTAACTGAATATTGCTTTGTAAATGAAAAAATACTATATTGCTGGAAGTGACGTTCCTGATTAAACTGTGTGAACAGCACAGGAAAACGGGGACGACACTTTAGGCGAATGCATTCAGTCCAAATATCTCTGAGTGCAGCTCATACACTTTAAATAATTTGTGTTTTTTCCATTCTGTGATGGAAGAATAATGTTTATTTTATATTTATAATTGTACAAAATATAGACAATACATTAAAAAAATGATTTTATATTATTCAAACCAAGTTGCTTGTTTACTGGTGTTTTTTATCAGATTTCCCTTCATAAACACTAACACTATTAAAAACCAATACATACTATTGGTGAGTCATCTGTAGAGGCAATGCGACCAACAACTGAGCTCACGTTTGCCTTTTCATCGATTTGGAAAATAAACCTGTTGGCTGTGTTGTACACAAATTTTGGAGGGAAGCTGTCGCGGATAATTATGATCCTTATATCGGCGTTCACACAACGTGCAGGGATGCCATTGTCACAGGCCTGCAGAGTGAGCTGTAAAACAACAATAAAATAATTAATGCATGACTGTGTGTCAAGTATCCTTCCAGATTAGCCTGTGCAGTCAACGCAGGCTAACCAGGGAGAGCCCTTTCCGCCTAAACTGGATTTTTGCTAAGAAGAGACTTCCTTTAAACAAAAATACCATAAAAAGCATGAATTAAGTTAAGTTATTAAGGAATAATGTTAACCATACCAGGAAGTCGGTGATGTTTGTGTTGAGGACAGTCTGGGTGAGGTAGATCTGGCCAGTCTTATCATCGATCTGAAAGTAGTTTGAGGCCCCAGACTGGAGGGCGCGGTTCACTTGCTCACCCACAATGCCGTATGTGATTTCGTCCTGAAAACAGGTGCATATACACACTATTGGAATACTATCATACACAATAACACTTTAAGATAAGAGATAGGGACTTCTTTGTGATAAGGTTGGTCACTTAATAAAAGAACCAAGCACATTTAGTTCTACAAGTCAAACAATATGAATATCTAAAGACTTTTATCAAATTCTAATCAATTATTCATTGTCACCAGATGATTGAGCTAAGTGGAAATAATTGCTGCACTGCGAATATTAAGTTTGGACATCTTTTTTTAGGTGACACTACACTTACATTGTCTGTTCTGTCTGTTGCCTGCACCTGGGTAACTGGCCGTGTGAAGGGTGGGTGGTCCTCACGCATCGGAACATCGTTGGAAGTAAAGGTCCACTGCGGGGGTCCCTGGTTACGCAAAACCTCAATCAGCACAGTCTTGAAGGCAGTGTTACGCTCACGACCGGCCTGGTAAGCCTTGATTGTCATCTGAAGTAAATATATAACACCATAAAAAGTGTTCTTTCAAAAAGCCATAAATGCAGAGTACATCTTTTTTTAATTAAATAACCTCAACTAACTGGTTCTGACCACGAAAAAGATTGTTTTTGTTATGATCTTCCAAAGTATTTCAATTTAAAAATAGACAAGAGAATCTAAAATTTGAAAAATATGCTAAACATACCTCAAATCGAGTCATGTTTCTGAATCCAGTCTTGAGATTGTTCTGTATGTAGAGGCCCAGTGAGGTTCGTGACGCTCGGCGAATATTGAAGTAATATGCACCCAAAGAAGTTCCGATCAATTCAAAGACCAGAGACTCATTTGCCTGTTACAACGTTAACAAAATATAACTTTTATGTAAAAGTCACATATACAATTTGACAATTTTCAATATCAGACCCTTGATCACACTTTTAAAAATTGTTGTACTTGTACTCAACAGCAATGTGCAAAGTAGTAGTAAACAAAGAAAACCAGCAATTGAGTGTAATTATTGTAAAATCTTCAACAAGAGCTCTCATGACATATGCCCCCTATAAACGCTTTGATAGAAGTTATAGCATTTTTCGAAACCTAAACGCAGATTTCAAAACCTTAACGCGGACCCCAAGTTCAAGGTCACAGGGATCAAAATTTGTGTGCGTATGGAAAGGCCTTGTCCATATAAACATGCATAGCAAATATGAAGGTTATATCTCAATAAACATAGAAGTTATGAGCATTTTTTGAAACCTAAACGCAGATTTTGAAACCTAAACGCGGACCCTAAGTTCAATGTCAAGGTCACAGGGGTAAAAAAAAGTGTGCGTATGGAAAGGCCTTGTCCATATACACATGCATACCAAATATGAAGGTTATATCAAAAGGGACATAGAAGTTATGAGCATTTTTCGAAACCTAAACTCAAAGTGTGACGGAAAGACGGACAGATGGACAAACGGACAGATGGACAGTCCAATCACTATATGCTCCCTTTTCTTCGAAAGGGGGCATACAAAGGTTTCATGTTAAAAAAATGAAAACCAAGGCATGAGGGATGGTTTACCATTAAATCTGCATCAGAAGCATCTATTCTCTGGTTAATGGTTGTCAAGTTTGAGTCGACAGCCATTGTTTCTAGGATAGTGAGGCTCAAAGCTGTCGGTGGCACAAACACTGTGGGGCTATCACGCGTGACACTGATGATCACAGTCGACTGAGCGGTTTTTGCCAACGGTACGAAATTATCTGATGCCGTTACAGTGATCTGGAAAAAAGATTAACAAATACTACAGATAAATGATCATGAAATCCAGTTCCATCCAAAAAATCTATTATCTGAGAAGAAAGATTGATGAGAAGACAACACCACTCTTTAAATCATGCATTCTATGTATTTTTAGTTATTTGCATTCAAGAGTATTTTCTTACAAGCATCATTCATCAAACACAGAATGCATTTCAATTCTTAGGGGAATGAAATTTTTGAAAACGCCAATTCCTGCTTTACAGACGTTGGTTTATTCAATAAAAATCTTTCTTCCTAAATTGTACTCTATCACATCAGCTCAATTTCTGCAGTAATTAGAATATATGTTTTTTATTTTGAAAACAATTAACAAACTGGCTTTTTAACATACACTGTATTGTATGCGCTGTAGTGGATCTGTCAACAGATTTCCTTTCAGGTATATGATTCCAGAAATAGGGTCCACATCAAAGTAGGTCACATCTTGGCCAGATGAAGAGTATGTCATTCTGTCCTGGACACCGAAAAAACATCCGACATTTACAAGAACAAAAAAAGACAAAATTGATAAACACTACCTTATGAGGAAGGTATGAAAACATTTCATATAAAATTATAATTATAAATACTGAACAATATATGCATTGCTCATTTAAAACACTGCATGATTGTATCAAATCAGACATACTTCAAAATGGAGCAAATGGTTAGCAGCATTTTTTAAATCTAAATAAATGGAAAATACTCCATAAAACTATTATTTTTTTACAATTTACTGAAAAGTAAATTATAAACTTAAAATAAATCACCTAATAAAATCTAGCATACCAGAACATCCCTGTCAGTTGCTGTGACTTGACCAATGGAGGTGTACACTCCTGTGGTTTCATCAATGTTGAGGAGGTAGTTTCCTGCGTTAGAAAACACTGGTCCAAACTGGTTCCTATCCACGTTCACTACCACTGTCGCCAATACTGGTCGCTCTGGGTAGCGGGAGTCATAGGCCGCCACAGATATCTGCAAACAAGTATCAGACATAGAGCATATTCAAAAAGATTTCCTTCCCATATCATGACCTAGGCGGGTCATTGTGACTTGCACCAGTACTTCTAGATGTTTATTATGAACAACAATGTACGAGTATACAAGATATACTACCAGGAAGGCAAGATAAATTGTACATGGAATTCGATAAGAAAAGTATTAAGCCTATCAAAGAGGCATGACAGAATTGCTAATAACGCTTAAATAATGCTTTATTTGTATATGTGTTATTATACATTTAAAAGCAAGGTCAAATGGGCTCACTTACATTGTACTGGAAGACATTCCTCTGTGACATGTTGAAGGATTTTGCAGAGATGATTGTGCCATCGTCCAGGAGAGTGAAGTAGCCACTGCCTCCACTAGTGATTCCATTCAGTTGGTACATAATAGACCCCTGCAGATGAAATTCAGCTTTACAGTCATGCATAAATTAAGTAAAATCACAAACAACACCACTATCTTTTTTTTAAATGATATTTTTATTGACTTAACTATTATTCATACCTTAATGCTGCTTAAAAATATGCATGCAAAATCTGAATGAAATGGCCTTAAAATCAGCATCCAATAACAAAAGTTAATTGTTTATCATGGAAAGCGCAGGCTTATCTGGGATGACACTTTACGCACATGCATTAAACCCATTTTTTCCACAATAAATTTCATGTGACAATGGGCTTACTTGCTGATCATCCACCTGGTCCTGGTCACGGGCTGCCACTCGAGCTACATTGAGACCAATGTTCATGTTCTCGTTAATGGTGGCCAAGATCAGGTTGCCTACACCATTGGTGATTGTGGGAAGGAAGTCGTCATAATTGACATTAATGGTGATTGTGCCTGTGCCAGTTTTCTCAGGTATACGCATATCTCTGGCAGTGACAACAGTCTGTGGAATGAATGAAATACAGCTTGATTTTATGTTTTACATATGTTTTACATGAATGTATTATCATTCAGACAATTTTCAACAAATTAAACATAACTATTAGATTTTTACTCCAAAAGGTCTTATTAATATCCAAACAATCACACCAAGCTTATCAAGCAGATATACAATTTTTATATATTCAATTAATTCGTATAGTAATATTTTTCTATTCTAGCAGAGAATTTTTGTGTACAATCCTCTATGAAACGCGACCTTAAATACCCACAAGATAAGTTTGAGCATTAAACTTATTTAAGTTGATTGCAAATTATTTTCTACGTACGGTAAATGTTCGTGTCATGTTATTGCGCAGTCTGTTGCCATCGGATAGCCATATTCCACTATCGTAGTTGTCCATGTAGAAAATTGCTGGCACTCCTGCACCCGAGATTTTATACTGTAGTAAGTCCTGAAATGAAACAAAGTGTAATATTAACTGCTTCAAATACAGTATGTTGCTTAATTGCTCTGAAAGGGGTTTTCATCTGCCCATCTTTTCATATAAGTAAAAATATAAATCTTGTTTTGTCCTGTACTAGATTCCTTATTAAAACCTTCTTCATTGAAACATACCTGAATTATAGCCTGGCTATGGTTTTGTGACATACAAATGTACAGACAAACTAACAGATAAATGTGTCCACTTTTTTTGGTTCTCTGTACTTACCCCATCATTATCAAAGTTGTTTCCATTGTTGACCTGATGGACAACCTTGGCAGCATCATGGTAGTCAAAGATCGTCACCGTAGCAGATTGCACAGTGGGTGCAAAGATATTACGAATCACATTGACAACAAAGTTGACAAACACTTTCTTGTCCGGGAAATTTGAATCATAGGCTTGAATCCTCAGCTGTAGATGAAATAAAGATAAGACTTAAACAATACAAACAATAGTAATTAAAGCAATTTGTATAAAGATGGTCTTGTTCAAAATACAGAAATGCAAGGTATACAGGTATCCTGTTGATTACTTGTTTCATTCAACACGCAGAATTGCGAATTGTATACACAATAATCATAATCAGGAACTAGCTTATACAATTATCATACCACATATTGTGTTGTAGGATACGTCCGGACACTTTTCCTCAGGACAACCTTTGCCCTCCCATTCTCATTGGAGACATTAAAGAAGTCTGGTGCATCAAGGTTGCCTACGATACTGTACACCATAAAACCCTGAAATTACAATTACTTGGCTGCATAAACAGAGCATTGAAGACTACAGTATTTATCCTGACTAGCAATACTAACTCTGGAGCGGTTCACATTAAAAAAGTGTCAAGTTTGATAACTGCATATCCTGCTACTTGCATGGAGGCTATCAACATGTTTAGACAGATTGTTGTTGCATTGGAACGCATTTCAAGGCACTTACACTGAAAGAGTCCACATCAGTGGCCCTGATCTCTGTATTCTGTGGGGCCACCTCTGTCCCAACCCCGTGAGTCTCCAGGATGGTTGTTGTATAGTCTGCAGCATTGAAAGTTGGTGGATTGTCAAATGTGATATCAATTGTAACCGTGGCAATGGCACTCTTCTTCAATGGGGAGGGAATAGAGTCTTCAGCATCAACTTGGAACTGGAACAAAAACAAACAAATGTGTTCAGAAACTGTTTAGAAGTAACTAGAAATTTAATTAATTTTCAAGTAAAACCTTATAAGAACATTTACAAGTATAACAACAAACATTAGTTAGTTTTTTTGTGGTTCTTGATTTTCATGTTTTTTCTATACACAACTGAAGGCATGTACAAAATGCGTAATTCTGTGTAGTCAAGTAAATACCTCATAACGATCGTTCACGTTTGCATCATCCAACACGCGGAGAAGAGATATCTCGCCAGTCAAAGTATTGAGGTAGAAAGTTCGGTCGTCATTTGCATCCCAGTTATTTCCCTTCCTATATGTAACGGTATCCTGAAACAAATAATTATTTGATATATAATGTGAAGTTTTGTGAAGAAAGAGAAACTTCTGATTATTTTTATTACAAATCTAAAAACTGAATGAATTTTAATCATGATGACAACTTTTTTTTGTATTGGTACTTTTAAAAGCATTTATACCATTAAACTATGATGTGCTAATAGCAATTATTTAAAGAAGAGTTCTACCCCATCATCATCTGTGGCGTTGATATTGAGGATGATTGATCCAAGACGGCGGGTCTCGTCAATCACTCGTCTGTAGGCGTTACCGTCAGGGTCAATGAAGCGAGGCGTGCTGGGATTCCTATCCACATTGATGGTTACTGTTGCAGTGGCAACATCGTTCGGGTAGAAACTATCATAGGCTATGATTTCAAACTGAAACATGAAGTAAAAAAGTTGGCTTACACAAGTTCACAGTAAGTATATCTGCCTTATACAAAATCAAAAGGTGTAAAATATAGGCATAACAAATTCATATTAATGGAACCATCATGATTTGAGTAATAATGTATTTAAAGAAAACTTTAAATTAATATAACAGTTTAAAACATTGTTAAATGACAGCAAATTATAATTTGCCTTGTGGATATGCAGATTAATTGCATGAATATGATTTTGCCTCTACAAACAACAACCGCTGTCTCCTCACATTGTATCTCTGTGCGTACAACCCATCCTGACTCAAGTCCTTAATCAAGGTTACTGTGCCATTGTTAGCATCAATTCTGAAGAAGGAGTTGGCTGACTCGAAATTGCCTGTCTTTCCATACATAATGACTCCCTGAAAAAAATTCAAAATGCTTAAATATTACAAAAAATTCTTCCTTTATATATATGTTTTTCCTTCAAAAAATAAGTACAATGAGTACTTTAATAGAAAACAACTTGGGCTATTCTAAGCAATGATTTTTTGGTAATAAAATATGTCTTCCCATACATAATAACTCCTTGTTAGTAATATTTATGTATAACATGCTAAAATAGAATAACAATATAGCATCATCCTAGTTTATGACTACTTTATATTTGTTAATATAATCAATTATATGCACAATCATAGATTTAAAAATCATGCACCTTATAATTAATAATATGAATTGTACCATAAAGCAAATGTCGGAATTTATTTTTGGACCATACATGCTGTAGAATAGATGCCGTTGATAATCTTTTCTCATAACAGTTATGTATGACGTACCCTTTGGGTCAAAAGTACAGATACGCCAACAGCTAAAAATAGATATCACAGCGGTGACAAAATTGTTACCGCGGTGACATTTTTGTCACTGCGGTAATAAATTTATCACTGCGGTGATAGTTATTTTGTCACTGCGGTTACAATTTTTTCACAGCGTTCACAAATTATGACTGTTGGTATATTTTTATGCCTGCTGTTACATTTTTTTATTTGGGTCATTTTTCAACCAATCATTTTTGCCTCTACAAACCGAGATTTTTTAAAGAAAATAATTAAATATTTAACAATAAATTTAAATAAAATCAATACGGAAGAATAAAGATATTTAATGAGCTTATTCATGTGTTTGTTCATATGTTTTTGTCCTTTAATGATTTTATTAAGTAAAATAATTTGAAAAAAGAAATATTGACCCCGCAGTAAATGCTATATTCGAAGAAAATGGCGGCGCAATTCGTTCAGAGAGCTAAAGAAATTATTTTATCATGCGGTAGAATTGTACTTGGTGATCAAAGTAGGAATGTTTTGGACGACTCTCTCCTTACCCTTAATTCGTTGTTGCTGAATGTTAGGAGAATGTGCACCGAACATCCGAGGATGGAAGAACTTGCTAACATCATTGTCCGTATGATTGAATCCATAGAGCAACATAAGAAGTGAGTTTTGTTTTAATAAATTGAATTAATGATTATATGATTAATTGTGTTGGCACATATTTAAAGTGACAATGCACATGGGTGTGTGAATAGGTCTGATAAATAGGTCACTGAATATTTTGATTACCATCATTTCAAATATATGGCTAACAGTGTTAATTATGGCTGATACTATGTCTGGATTTTTGTTGGTTTGGGTAGCATTAGTTGCAATAAATCAACCTTCAGCTGTATAACCCGAAGCCGCCATAGCAAAAATCATCAAAGGCTCTGGGAGTATGTTTATATGGACCAGGGTAGCTTATCATTTTATTTCATGAGTGGGGACGATTGAACTTAACCAGTACGTAAAAAAAGAATGGAAAAGCATATACTTTCGTCGTTGCTAAGCATGCAACACCTAACACAAAACGCAACACCTAATAACCCTTTTTTTCCTAAATAATTCCTTAGTATCTGGGGCTTATAGCCTTCTGCCCCCAAAGCCCTGCTTTGTTGATAGTGGTAAACAACTGCGTACAGTTAAAGTTCAGTCTTGCCCATGAGTGAGCATAGATATTATTTTCACTGTTGCGAAGCGCAGAACAATAACTCCATTTGGAGTTGCTTAACTGTTATGTTAAAGATTTGTGGACGTTTTGCGCCAAAGTATTTTCGCATTTTGTTTCGCTCCCAAGGTTTTTCCTCCCTGATCATTTCGCCCCCATTTTTTCAAAATTTGATACTTGTAGTTTTTCATGTCAATTACACTATTGGACATTTAGTGTGTAATGTTATAACATAAATCGCAGATTGTAATCAATAATATGGTTTGATACTTTAGTACACTCAGGTGGTCTGAACAGTTTTCACATGCACTCAGGATGTCCAATCAATCGCTCTGGATCATCTAGCGCTTTTATAGTTCATTTTCTGGATAAGATCGGGTCAGTGTTACATTACATTTTCACTCTCATACATGTATATCAAAATCATGTCAAGCGTTATTTCATTGTCTAGTGTGGTCTACAAAAGTTTAATTACTCATACATGGATCTTTTAAACAAAATAATAATTAACTACATGTACTTGATAAGTTTAAGTTGATATAGATTTATTCTTAGTAAACCAACTTTTTTAAGAGTTTGATAGAGATCGCCAGCTGTTTGTGTTTGTGACAGTTTGTCATATTTATCGGTTTGAGTAAATAAATGGTCAGTTAATCGTTCATTTCAGGGCTCGACATAAACTTTTGAAGCCAGTTGTCTGGTCGCACCAGGGACCAAAATTTCATATGTTCATGTTATGGTACAATTCTGCATTAACATGTTATACAATTTAACAACCGACGTTTAAACATGTGTTCAATTTAGGAACTAATCAGAACACAAAGCCCACTACTTACAACTAATAAAGAAAAAAATGAAATTAAGCATTCTACTAAAACTGAATTAAGAGTGAAGGTAGGTAACAACAATTTTTCATTTCAGAAACTACAGAAGTGAACTGCCAATAACGATTATACAATGATTTAGTGACAATTGTTTTGCTCTATGGGACATATATATCTGAACTAGTTTTATGCAGGTGAAGTGTACCTGAACAGTTTTAAAAGATAACAGTGAAAATAAGGGACATTCTGCTATATACAACACAGGATTAATTTGTACCTGTATTTAAATTAGTATAAACCTGCATTTTAAACATACTGTTCTTTGAGTAGTACATCATAATGTAGCCTAGATATAAGTATACATGTATAAATTTCATAGATAAACAACACACACACTAGGCCACCATGCCACTTTAAAGATTAGAAGATGCAAGATACAACCTTTTATTTATAATGTGTATATAGTACTAATAAAAGTAAAAAATATCTATGTTCATGTTTAGCTATGGACGGACCACAAACTGATTATAACAAAATATCTAATATTAAGCTTTTTTTTCCTGTGTACATGCTATTATTAAGGAAAACCTTGCACATTGCCTTTAAATAACTTTCTTTACCAGACCTGAAAATTGAAATATTAACACACTGACCAACTAAGCAATTTTTGAAAACAGGTTGAAATTTGCAAGCCACAAAGGGATTCCACAGATCTCCCAATTCCTATGAGTGCTCTACTGCAGCTAACCAGGCAGTAAACGGTTCTTCATACATAAGCTTTATAACCAGTTCATAAAACTTGCAGCACAAACACAATGAATTTTAAAACATCTGATATCTTAAGACCCGTCAGGGCTCTAAAAAGACAAAATTAAGACACACATTAATTTTTTGATTGTACATAGTTGGATTCCAGATGATGCTTTTGTAGAGAGCTGGAGTTGCCATTTCAGGTTCTAGGACCACATCTTTTCAAGTTTCAAGTGTTTAACTCTCTTGTTTTATACTGTAAGGCAAAGTCAGGAAATCATATTGCTCACAGGAAACTTGAATGCATTCATGTCTTTCCTTCCAATAGAATATCCTTGATTTCACAACCATTGATGGACTCTGAAAATATAATTTGACTATTGTTAAGGACTCTCTATTATTCCATTACAAATGTTTAAATTAATGTATAAAAACAAATTTAGTTGAACATGATTGTTTACAACTGTTTTACAATTGTTTGTTGAAATGTTTTATGACAATTTACAACATTTTACACTATTTTGAGTGTCAGTAATACAGTCCACCAGAACAATGTATAAAAGAGAGTTGTTTAAAATGTGGCAATCTTATTGAGATAAAATGACTGAATGGATAAATACAAAAAAGATAATATAACTTAAACTAATAAGATATTTTAGAGTAAGCGCAATAAACTCAATGTTGGAAAGTAGAAATTGTTAATTTTTTGGCAAATAGCCATTTGGAAATATGCTTCCCCTGGTTATAGTTAACATGCATACTCAATTTGAACACCATGTCTTATATCTCTGAAAAAATACAGACATAAACTGCCTAATAGAAATTGGAATGTCCTGATTAAAGCTATACTGTTTTACTATTAATTAAAGCTAATGTTTATGTTAATTGTGTCTTTATGTTGCCAAAAATTTGCTCATAATATCATTATAATTATTGTCTTAAACCTAGTTATATCAATTTATTACATACTATTTTATTTTTACTGTGTTTTAATATTGTAGCCGGTATAGTTTAATTGCTTAAGTTTCGTACGGCATTTTTATTTATATCACACAATTTTAGATTATTAATCCTTTAAGTAATGCTGCATAATAGTATCAATCACTCTTATATTTTATCAATTGAATGTACATAAATATGTTTTGTACAACGCCATTGAGTATAATTATATAAATAGGTGTTTAATCAAATTAGCAAGTTTCAAGTTGCAAAGCTAAAACATAGTCCCACACAGATTTAACGCAGGGCTTTGGGATAACAAATAAAACTCGAAACAGGCAGCAACTGGGTAATCCACAACAGGAACAACTAGGCCGAGAAAAAAATTGTTTTCAAAAGCCGACGGACCCTTTTTGTGTGCGGAGCAGACCCTAAGCATTTTATTGCCGTTTGAAATAAAAAGTACTTGTTTTATTTATTTCTTTTTTACATTTTATCATATCTCAAAAACATAATTTGGCCAACTTCTTAGTATATGGAAAGAATGTTATATAGGCAATTGGGAGATTTTTGTCTCTGGATATCTTTGTTTCAGTAGGAATAGCTTGTGTATAAAATAAAAATCATTTAAAAAAGGAAATGCCAACCTACCTACTCTAAATCATATTGAAATATTTGTTTTGCAATATTAGTGGAAACAAACAAATTTTGTACGCACTAGTAAAATTAACATTATTGTGCAGTTTTTAACCACTATTGTCACAATTAATTTAGTCCAAATATTATCAAGATAATGAGTACCGTTTTCAATAATGAGCTATGAAAACAAACACTTAGTTACTACACATGTAATTCTAAAAGGTAAATTGTATACGCACTATTACAATTAACATTACAATGCAGTTTTTAACCACTATTGTCACAATAAGAAAAGAATTCATGTAGTCCAAATATTTTCAAGATAATTATTACCATTTATGATAAAGTGCTATGAACACAAACACTTAGTGACTATACATGTAATCCTTAAAGGTAAATTGTCAACAAGAGACTCTTTTAGTTTGTAAGGAACATAAAAAAATGCATTTTTGTATCCTGCAACATTGTTTGCAAAATTTAAAACAGTCTGACAGAATTTTGACTCCGACTAAACAAACGCATCTCAATTGTCAAAATCTACAATAACAGGAAACAGTTTTGATGCAATGTATTTTACAGTTGAATAGTGTTGTTGAAGATGGATCCTTGTTATACCCCGTTATAAATAAAGGCATAATTTGAATAAATGATTATTCAGGGCCCTCAATCTATCAAATCTGCGGCTGAATTTCGGCCGCAGTCCCCCACCTGAAAAGTATATTTTTTTCCCCTTTTGGTGGGATAAATTCCCCCCGATTAATTTTTTTTATATATTTTAAAGATGTGTATCATGATTATTATATCTCAATTCTATTTCAATTTAATCTTGTTAAACATACTTAATTATGAGAAAAGAAATGAATATAGTGCAAACATGTACAAATGTAATAATTAGAGAGTAGTAAAAAAATCCCCCAAAAATGGAAACGCCGCAAAAATTTCCCCTCATGAGGGTAGCGACCCGCTTCCCCTAAAATGGATTGAGGGCCCTGGATATAAAAACTGGTAGTGGTATCAAATGTTCTTGTCGCCGTGACGTAGTGGATATGGTGTCCACCTAGCGATTATGAGGTCAAGGGTTGGAACCCCTCTGTGGGAGCGTTCTTTAGATCTCCCCCATTGAAACCCAGGAAACAGACTCGAGAGTGTTTCAAATATTCCTTACTTTTAGGCTTTCTATGCAATCGAGCTTAAATAAATAGGTTTTAAAAAAAATTGTTGTCAGGCTGACTGACAGTCTTTCATCTACACATTTTTTTTCAATTTAAACTGTACAGTTGTTTGCTTGAATTTGTTTTCTGCAATTTGGGCCCAATGAATTTACATGTACATGATACCCCACCAATGTCAACATGATTTAACTTAATTTTGACAATGGTACATGTATGTTAAATCACCTGGTTGTCACTATTGTTTCCAAAATTAATTGTATCGCGGGCATCAATTATTATCATGACCATAACAAAGGGTAAACGCAGATCTAGTACTTAATCTAGAATATAATTTAACCAGTATAAACAAGATTATTTACAATAAAGACTTCATTTGTCGATATCGTGATACATAAAAAACAATATCATAGCGTAAGTTCGACACACTTTCTTATAAACTTTATGTAGGAATGTTAATCGATAAATGATTATGTAAGTATACCTTAATTGTCGTCATCCTTGTGTCCGAAGATTAAAATTACCAAACTCATGATCTGAAAAGTTGTTTACAGTATCCATGGAGGCAGACATCTTGAAAACTTCGCAGTAAATATTCGCCGATTTGCCGTTTTGCAAGACGTTGTTTCATTGGTTAGTTCGATTTAGCTCTTATCAAACTGTTTGGGTCAAACAAAGTATCACAACAGTTACAAATATATCACCGCAGTGATAAATTTATTACCGCAGTGACAAAAATGTCACCGCGGTAACAATTTTGTCACCGCTGTGATATCTATTTTAAGCTGTTGGCGTATCTGTACTTTTGACCCAAAGGGTACGTCATAGTTCTGAGCAGAAATTACCAAAGGTCTCTTCCTATTTGTCTAAGTAAATATTACCCTTTTGAATGATTTTAAATATTGACAGTCAAACAGTGATGTCTTTCAGAAACATGTTTTGTGTTATAAAAACTTTTTTCCAGGGAATAAATATAACAATACCAAGAAGAAGAAACACGTGACCAGTACTTACTCTAATGTCTCCGTCACTAGCAGTTGTCTGAACGACAAATGAGCCCGAAAGAGCATTCCTTGTTGTATTGGCAAAGTATGGCAGTGACTGGAATCTAGGAGACTGAATGTTTCGTCTGAATCTAGGAGACTGAATGTTTCGTCTGATTGTTATAGAAACTGTTGCCTGGTCACATTTCCTGAATGCTGCACGATTGTCACAAACTTGCACTTGCACCTGTGTAAGATGAATGGATATATATGTACTTAAATTCCCAGGAATTGTCCCTTTTATAATCTTTTCAATGCTACCACACTGGTGACTTTATATATCAAAGTCAAACACAAACTTTCACACATGCATAATAATATCACCCCATTGGTGAAAAAAGGTACCATGTGCCTTCTTATTTCAATGTCATATGGTACTTTTTTGCACCAATAGGGCAATATATACACAGTTGTTTTTTAAATTCTTGATAAAGCAACATTTCAAACTAAAAATTGAAATAAAAATGATAATTACGTAGCTTTTAGTACGATTATATAATGGCATTTAAAATGTGATCATAAGAACATTAAGTAAGAACTGATCGTTAAAGCTTGGCCAGCAGGTCAAATCAATCTCAACCTCATAGATAACAGGACAAATTAAGGTAATAAAGTAAGTCTCTTCTTAGCGAAAAAACAATTTAGGTGGAAAGTGTCGTCCCTGATTAGCCTGTGCAAACTGTACAGGCTAATCTGAGACGACACTTTCCGCACATGCAATAAGCCCTTACCGAGTTGCTTGTCTGGGTTCCGAGCGTGAGAAGTTTACGTAGAGTGATGTCACCAGTCTGCTGGTTGATGAAGTAGTACTCCAAACTGGCCGCGTCCAAGATGGACCAACTCAGAACGTCCTGAACAGGCAAACACAACCATAGCTTAAGTTTTGAATGAGCACATGATTTATCTGAGGGTAGACTACCGATTAAGGCTATAGTTATGTTTCTTAAGTAAAAAAATTGTACTAATATAAGAGTTAATAATCAGATACAAGAGTTAATAATCAGTTACAGTACTAAAAGTACACATGTTTTATAATCTAATATATTCATATAAATCTTTACAAATAAGTGTTGACAATAAACATATTGTTTAAAAGTATTTTTTCAACTAAAGTTCATGTTATATTATTTTGATTCTGAGATTTTACAAGATTGCATTCACAAAGCACATTTAAAAGTCTTGTCCTACCCTTTGATCAGTGTCTGTAGCGTTCACACGTATGATGACCTCCCCTAGACCATGCGTGTCCCAGATTGTGGTGCTGAGGCCGGCTAGATTCAAGATGGTCGGCTTGCCTGGGTTCCTGTTAGGAACCAGCTTGAGGATATCTTCATCATAGTTATCCGGATATTCAGAGTCCCATACTCGAAACACAAGCTGAAAACATAGCACAGGAGTGGTACATACAGGGCATACATTGTATAAAAAAAGAGAGAGAATATCATGCGAGTGTTGAATGCAAAGGTAGTTACTTAATCGAGGCATAAGTTTGAAACCTGGAACATTTTACAATAATAATCAAATTCAATACATGTGTGCTAAAGTTGGGATTTAGCTGAACTTTACACAATAAACCATTATCTGATGGATTTTGATTCAAAATCTAATTAAATGAATATAATATGACACATTTCATTAGACATTTTTGGACAAACGATACAAGTGAAATTAAAACCAAACAATGGTAAACTTACACTGTATTCTGCCTGTTGGTCATTAAGTATATCAGCCCCTTGTCGCACTCTGACGTACGCAGTTTCATTCACGACATCAAACGTGAAGAATGATGGGGCCGCTCCTTCTCCCACAAGCCCGAATTCCATCTTTCCCTGAAAATGAGGAGAAATATGTACTATTATACTCCATTGTATATTTCATGAGCATTTGTAGGATCGAGAAGTATATAAACAAAGTATACTATAAACGTGTTTCATTTAAAATTCATTCATCATTACAACATACAAACACTCTCTGTTTTATATTTGCATTTGTTCAATAGTAATTATTATGAATGCTTTATTTACAACACAAACAAAGAGCATTCAAACCTTTTTGTCATTGTCATTAGCTGTCACATTGTAAATGATTCCATCGGCAAATGTTCTGTTCTCAGCAATGCTGAATGTAGCTGAGATGCTGATGAAGAATGGAGGGCGGGAGTCGCGGATCACCGTTATACGAATTTCCGCGGTGTCAAATCTTGGACGGCCCCTCTGATCAGACGCGCGAATTTGCAACTGTAGCAGAGCTGAGCGTATTATTAATATATTTTTGTTGTTGTGTTGTTATTGTTATTCTTATTATCATTATCATACATATTCTAAGCACGTTAAAATTATCAACAGTAGAAGAGACAATTGACTTTTGCCTTGAAAATTTTACAATTTTTTATGTGTGTGTTTCTGTATACTTACATGGACAGCATAACCCAAAAATAACATGAGGCATAGCCGTTACCTTTATTAAAGTAATTTAAAAATGTATCATCAATTATTTTATAACTGTATCGGTAAAATGTCAAATCATATGCATTTAACTAACCGCAATACAGAAGTTGACCGCACGAACTCTCGACAGCTTTAGACTGTCACATTTATATATTTCCCATAGGAGACATACAACCATAATTATGTAACATATTTAAGACAGAAATGCACATGTTTGCTCTGTTAAATATCTAGTATTATTGCAAAAAGAAAAAGATTGCACAGATGAGACATACCACGTAGGTACTGATCAAATCACCCTCCAGCTTTCCAACCACATAGAGAATACCGGTGTTGGAAACCAGGAAAAACTTGCCAACATGGTCACCCGAAATTATGGAATACACAACGCTGTCCTGTAGAAAAATGAAAACAAAACCATGCTCTTATTATTGTCATAATGTGAAATGAAGACAGGGATGATTTCATCAACTAAGCAAGAATTATTTGTGCACAGACATTTACTTTACATTGTAATGTGTTATGCTTTTATGTCGCACTGAATCAAAATATTATTAGACAATACAGTGTCAGTAGAAGCATAATGACTTTACAAACACAGGTCTAGACAAATGAAATCATTCAATCATACTTACTAGATATTGCAAACAGGTGTATTTATTATCATTACAACTTTTACTATTTCAAATTTGAACTTATCAATAAACGATAATGGGTAAATAATGTATGAATGCTCTAGTTATATATTTAAATCCATATGGTACATGAATTTCAACAGAATTTGAGCTGCACTATATGCAAAACTGGGATTAATTCATATGTGCAAAGTGTCGTCCTAGATTAGCCTATGCAGTCCGCACAGGCTAATCAGGGACAAAACTTTCCGCTTTTATCGTGTATTGATTTTTTGAAAGAAGTCTCTTCTTAGCAAAAATCCAATTTCGGCCAAAAGCGTTGAGAAAGTCTTTTCTTAGCAAAAATCATCTTACCCCATCCCGATCAGTAGCAAGAACAGTGGTAGCAATAACAGGCTGAATGTCCTTTTCTGATATTGTGGCTTCATATACATCCTGGGTGAACACTGGTGGCTTCTGGTTACGCAGGATGTTAATGGTCACGGTGGCTGAGGCAGTCTGGGTAATTTGAAGCTCCGTCCTAGTTGCTATGGCAACGATCTTTAGAGACAAATGAAGAGGCATTACCTCAACTGTAACTTAAATATGTGTACATTCTTTTAATTTATTTTTTCCAAACATTTAAAAGTTTTAAAAACTCATGTCAGAAGTACCATGTCAGGAATGAAAGTGCATTAATATTTTTTATAAAATAAATGAGTTTAATCCAAATTGTATCATAACATTTAAAATAATAATAAAACAAATGTAATGTAGATAATTGTGTAATGTCTATTCAGCAATATATAACACATGAAAATCCTACGTACACTATATTATCTGAAGGAGCATCGACAAGGGAGCGTTTGACAAATATCTGGCCACTGTCATCCACGAAGAACCAGGTATTCCATTCTAGTGGGTTTGGCTGGCTGACAATGAAATCAACATTGTGCTGAAAAAAACAACGAAAGAATGAATTTGCATCACCATCATTCAATTCAATTCAAGTTTATTCAGGTACAAGATCAAGGTATAATATATCAACAATATAGATAAGAACATATAAAAGTAAACAGATATG
This sequence comes from Dreissena polymorpha, assembly GCF_020536995.1. Classification (NCBI taxonomy): domain Eukaryota; kingdom Metazoa; phylum Mollusca; class Bivalvia; order Myida; family Dreissenidae; genus Dreissena; species Dreissena polymorpha. The sequence goes on along the minus strand of NC_068356.1, from coordinate 27,546,997 downwards.
GTCAAAAGATAACAGTGAACTAATATATATTGATCTTGCAGATCAATATATATTGGGATAACCCAATAAGTACAAGTACTTATTTCCATTGGGGTCTCTTATCTTAAGCATACAATAAGTTCAATGTTTCAATACCCTCTCAAAAAGAAAAGGAGAATACAGATGCGATACGGACGGTCACACACGCACACCTATATCATACCTTGCTAACAATAATACGTAAGCACACAACACTGTTGATTTAAAAATAGATCATTGTTTAAGAATTAAAAGAAAATTAAGACTAGACGACATCTTATTCATGCACCTGAATACTATTACAGAAATAAGGACTAAAAAAGCACTAATAACATTATATCCAACTTTTAATAATATAAAGTGTCCGAGTTTTCTCTACCACGTGCAGACATTTTTAAGTAAGTTTAACTTCAAGTTGGAATCCCTGCTTAGATTTGATCTCTTTGATGTTATTTTGCAAGGCATTCCAGTCATGCATGGCCGTGGAATAAAAAGTTCCATATTCAGAGCCAGACGATAGAGGGACTTAATAGTTATGTGCACGAAATCTTGTTCTGCAGTGATGATGATATGCTTTCAAAATTATGTTAAAGGTATTTTGGGGCCTTACCATTGTAGATATTAAAAACATGATTTAACCTGAGCTGGCAAACTCTATCATTAACATTGAGCATCTGAACGGACTCAAGCTCGTTACAAGTAATGCTTGTTCTTGACGGAAGGTCTAATAAAAATCTAATGACCTTGTTTTGCGCCACCTGTAATTTACCCTGTAATTGTTTTGTAAGTCTTGCATACCAAGATGAACATGCGTAATCAAAGTTGCATTGTACCAATGCGTTTGTAAGTGTTTGTTTGGTCTGTAGACTGAGATGTTTACAGTTTTTATATAAAAATGTCAGTCTAGAGTTGACCCTTTTGACTATTTTCTCTATAATAGCATCACAATTTAAAGTGATAATATGGGCATTTTTCACTGTTGAATTGATCTGAAAAGAATTAACAGGTCAAAAGATTTAGTTAACGTGTGGTTACTGACCAATTATCTGCAACTCATCTTGCTACCAGTTGTTTATAAAAAATATATTTTATATTCGATATTCTTACGTGACTCACCCAGTCCTCTAAAGCCGAAATGATCCGTAAAACAAAATTGTGTCTTTGTGTCGTATGAACGATTCCGCACTAAAACTAAATTTAGGTTCACGTCGTACATGCATGATCAGTTGTCAAACGAAAGTACGGTTGATATTCAAATGCATTATTTTTCTCTTTCCGGGATATTGTTTTAGTCTGTTGATGCTGCATTAACAAATATAAGTGTATATGAAGTGAAAACACCAAGAGTAAACAACGGTTGCGATAGACACCTATAAACTGTTAGATGCCCATAATCACTTTAAGGTGCAATCAATATTTAGGCCTAGGTATTTTACTTGGTCCTGAGATGGTATCGAATGACCATTACAGCTTACATGGAAATTTTGAACTTTCTTTAATTTCCTTGCAGACCAAAAAAGCATACATTCGGTCTTGCCTAAATGTAAGGATAACTTGTTGTCAAATAACAAGGTGAAACAATTTTCCATAACCCGAGAAAGTTTATTAGAGATAGTCGCAGGATCTTTGTGTGCAAACAGGATAACGCTGTCATCTGCATACAAGATAAGCTTACAGTCAGTGTCTATACATGTGGGCATGTCATTCACGTAGCAGAGGTAGAGCAAGGGACCAAGAATGCTTCCTTGCGGAACTCCACATGTAACTTTAAGGCTGTTTGAAGACACTTTGTTAGTGTGTACTAGTTGTGTACGGTCAGTCAGATAGGACTTAAACCAATCAAGGGATTCCACTCCTAACGCATGTAGTTTGTTATATAGTATTGAATGGTCTATCGTATCAAATGCTTTCTGTAGATCGAGTAGCACCATCCCAGTATAAAGACCCTTAGCTTTATTACCTTTTATAAAGTCAAGAAGATTAATTAAACATATGTCTATAGAATATTTTGACCTGAATCCCGACAAGAGTTCATTAAGAAGGGAATTTACGGTTAGGAATTCTGATAGCTGGTTGTATATAGATCTCTCTAGTATCTTGGAGATTACACTAAGAATATTAACCGGCCTAAAGTTGCCGACTTCGAGAGGACTTGACTTATTGTATATTGGACTAACACGAGCTGATTTCATATCATCAGGAACCACGCCTGAGTCAATGGACATATTAATAATGAAAGTGACCGGGATTTTGAGTACAAAAGCACCATCTTTAACAAATCTAGCATGGATTCCATCTAAACCTGTACTCTTTGACGCATTTAACTTGCACAACTCCTTATATACAAATTCTTCTAAAACATGTTGTATTCTTAAAACAATATTTTCAGATTTCTTTTTACAGTAATAACTTTTAAAAATATCAGTTCCTGTAGTAAAAATATTTTGGCACTTGGTAGTTTGTCAACTAGACTTGAGAATACGGAGGTGAAAAAACGTATTGAAATTATTGGCAACAATAGACGAGTCATGGCATATTTCATCATTAATGTTGAGAACAATATTAGAACTGGATTTGTTCTTAGTTTTATAACCAATGCTTTTAAGATGATGCCAAAGTCCTCTTGAGTCATGTTTATGTTCCTCAACTTTATTTGAGAAGTATTCAGCTTTGGTTGACTGAACTAAATACTGTAGTTTATTTCTATACATTGTAAAGATCGCAAAGTTATCGAGTTATCAAAGTGCGAGTTTTCTTGAAAATATATATTCAGTATCCTGGAGTTTAATGAGCTCAATAATTTCAGACGTCATCCAGGGTTCGCTACGCTGTTTTAGCCTTATTTCTTTTACAGGAGCTACAGTGTCAAGTATGGACATAAAATTGTTTGAAATGCTGCCCATGCAGTGTTTACACATGACGCGTTAAAACCTTTGCTCCAATCGGCCGCGGTGAGACGCTGAATGAAGTCGTCTTTGTTATACGACTTGGTTGATCTTATTTTTATGGTTTTGTGTTTATTAACGACGTCTTTTACCGATTTTCGCGATTTTTGCGTACAGAAAGTCATGAAATGGTCGCTAACACCGATTGGAATAATACCGGATTGAGATATATAATCTTTAATCTTTATTGCTGCAAACAATATGTTCGATCAAACTTTTGGATGTCTGTGATATCCGCGTAGGTTCAGCTATAATCTGATCAAGAATAAAAATACGCAAAATATTTACATATGCTCGAAAGAGTAATATTTTCTTATTTAGACAGCAAATATTGAAGTCACCCAAAAGAATAGTTTCACAATCAGATCGAAGATGCATCATCATCATCATCATCATCATCATCATCTTCATCATCATCACTTATCTTTGTCATAAGCATCAATGACAATCAAATCATCATCGTCAACAACAACAACATCATCAGCATCAACGGGATTATCATTGTCAATTGTGTACATGTGTTTGATATGAAATAAATATCAATAATGCTGGTAAATATACTTACATTATCCGGGTCGCTGCCAGTCAGCTGTAGAATAAAGGTTCCCCATGGCTCCTCTTCATTTATATTCCGTGTGTAAACCCTTTCTGACCATAAGGGGGCAGACGGGTTCCGGTTGTCTGTGATGGCCATTTACATTAAATTTTAAAATATGAACTAAACATGTACACGAATATAAGCTCCTATTTCATAATAAATGCCCCAACCATTTTTGTTCAATCCGCAATGCCTTATTAATGCTCTATTCTAATGTACTGAATTAAAATGTCTTTATAACGCTACACAAATCAACAGGAATCAATACTTCACATTAATGTGTTGACATATCCATAATTATGTTTTTATATAGTGGTTTATGTCAAAGTGTTGACTTCTAATAAATGACTCAATCAGGAAAATGTAATGTTTCCGATGCCCTTTTTTAGGGAATAAACCACAGTTATAAATGGAACATGATTCGTATCAAACACGAAAGAAAGTTGCTACCGATGCCAATTTTCAAACAAGGGACATAACTCAACAATTCCGACGGTTGTCCAGCAGCTTGAAAAATGCGGCCAAGATCTACCAACAAACATTTCAATTTGTTGAAGATATTATAAAAATGTTGGACTCTAAGAAGAGAAACACAAGTGGTCTGCCAACAGACTGACAAACAGACTCATCAACATTACCAAAATGTATACTAGTATACTCCTCCATCCATTGGGGTAAAATTGTATAACAATAAAATTGTTAGGATTACCTTGTCCATTAACGGCCACACTGCACAATATAAGCCAAATGAGGCTTATCAGCAGTGTGCTTAAGGGCACGGTCATCATCAAATGGCAAACACCCTGCATGTACCACCTGTAAATAACCATGTGTTTAAATTTCTTGTAAAGTTGTATGTGTGCTTAATGTCATAGTCTGATCTGCATTGCTTACCCAAGACCACAGCCTTAATGCACAGCTGAAGGGATGGTGGAAAGAACAAGTGCTTTCAGCTGATCACATATCGCACACCCGCTTAGTTCTATTTTGAGATAAAAACATTGTTAAAACTATAAAGTCGTGCATTGATAATCATCAATCATACTTAGTCAAACAATAAATCGAGTGAGTGAGTGAGTGAGTGAGTGAGTGAGTGAGTGAGTGAGTGAGTGAGTGAGTGAGTGAGTGAGTGAGTGAGTGAGTGAGTGAGTGAGTGAGTGAGTGAGTGAGTGAGTGAGTGAGTGAGTGAGTGAGTGAGTGAGTGAGTGAGTGAGTGAGTGAGTGAGTTGAAATATAAATGTCATTTACTTAATTTATTTCTATTTTCAGAAATCGTGTTGTTGTCTCCGCTATAATTGTGGCTATAAATATTCGGTCGAAATTATAGTACTGCTATAGATTATAATCATTAACTGTGTTTTACAGAATCGAAACGTATCATTTATTAACAATAAAAGGACATGAAGCATTCAATGTGACCCTCTTCAGCAAGGAAAATTTAAAATAGTTTTTAACCAATACATTAATGTCTTCGGAAAGTGGCAGTCAAACAATATAATGCCACATGATTTCGATTATGACGGGTTGTCTATTTTACTTCACATATTTTTATAATGACCTGTAAACACATAATAGTGTATGTTTTGTGAATTAAACGGATCATCCAATTTAATGCCACGTCGTGTTTTTATGCCCCTGGTAGGTAGGCATATAATTATAAAGCTGTCTTTTCGTCCGTCTGTCTGTCTGTCCGTCAGTTCGTCCGTCCGGCATTCCGTTTCTGGAGTTTGTTTACCGTAACGCTTAGATGATTTTTGGTATCGGAGACTACCTGCATGAGTTACAGATCAAGGTCGAGTTTCGTTCCGGTTCATTGTGTGTTGTATAGGTTATGGGCATTGGAAAGTTACAGTTTTCCGGACTGTTTTGCTAAATGTTTGCATACATCTAACTGATTGTAAGTGTGTGAAACAATCAACATGACTTAAAGGTCAAATTTTAGTTTCGTTCCGGCAAATTGATGTTTGACAAAATTACGAGAAATAGCCTTGGGAATTTTCTTTTCAATACTTTTCGTGATTTCTTTTTGACACGCTTTGAGATAGTTACCTGATAACTTGGGTGTGAGCCTATCGCATGACTTTCAGATCAAGAATTATTTTTTAAGGTTTGTGGCTTTTTGAGACAAAAGGTGGAATGAGGGGAACCTGTGGACACATAATTATCTTGTTCTTTTTAAATTTATTTTACAAGCCCGAATTTCGAAGTACTTAAAGACCGACTGAGTAAACCTAACTTGTTATCGAGTTTGTTATAGCCGAGAAAGATTTGTTAAAATATCTGGCCATCACTGTGTAAAGTATAGGTCAAAATGTCATCTAGCCTACTGAAACATGATACAAAAAACAAGATAATAAGACGAAAGTTAATACTAAGAGCTAAACACTCTTTGATGAGCTGGATGACATCAAAACTGTCAATTGTCAAAACATGTTCATATTTGCTGTTGCAACATGCGTTGCACACAATATTGTGCTCATCCACTGTGCTCATCCATGATATTGCATGTATTACCTCGGAGTGTTACCACAGTTCGCTAATAGTAACCACCAACCGTGTCAAACGTCAACATACTTACCAACTTTATGGTTCCATTTGCACGCTCTGTAACTTATGGATGAATTTAAATTTACATTTCTGAAGTTCAGCCAGCTCGTGTAGCTGTCAGTGTGATTAAGGTTTAAGCTCACCTGTTTTTTGTTTATTAACCTAGAACGTAATAGTATTCTAAAATTCACGAGTAGTGACGTAATACAGTTTACCTGTAATATTTATGGTTAAACTGTTAATGTCTAAAAGATGTTGTGTAGGTGTTATTTGTTCACAGTTTTTCAAATTTAATTTAATAGTATGTTTTGTTTCGCTTTTCAACGATAATTTGGAATATATGTGTATTACTTGCAGAGCCTTTATATGCACTCTTATGTTAAAAGCCTGTGTGGTGCAGTGGTGACGCGTTACATCGTGCTCCTAATGGGTTCAAATTTCGAGAAAGGAAAACATGATTTAATATATTTATTATGTTTTAAATATATTAATTTTAAACTATTTTAAATTGTATAGCTTTGTTAGTAAATGTGTATCAAAAATACGCAATATATCTGAACAAGTACCTTTGAATCTTAAAGGGACCTTTTCACAGATTTTGATATGTATTGAAGTTTTTCATTAAATTCTTTAAATTGATAAATGTAAACAGTGGATCTAAAAATCTCAAAAAAATAAACAAAGAAAAAAAAAGTAACCATCATTTGGGCTCCCACCACTTACCCCTGGAGTAAAAGTCTAACCCTTAGACCACTCGGTCATGTGTGCTCATACAATAAGTGATTTATTTTATACTTTATATAAGCCATCCTCGTAGTGTCACAAAATATAACGACAAGAACAGAACTCTCCAGATTATTTAATCGTTTCGCATTGCAAAGCTTTATAGTTTTCAAGTTTTTTATTTGTCAAAAGATGCCTATAATGGATATTTTAGAGCATGGAAAAATGTTCAGTATTACTGTTCCCTCACAAATATCATAACGTCAACGAAAATTTGCGAATCTGAAAGAAAAAAAATTTTGTCAATATACCAAAACGTGAAAAGGTCCTTTTAAATGAAACTTAATTCATTACAATATTTATTATTGAAAATAATGGATCCGTTTTAGTCAGTAATGCTTTTGTGTGCATATGCCTTTAAAAAAGATACAAATTCAATACATAAACATTTCCCATGCATTCAAACATCTACATTATTTCGTTTGACCTATTTCCATACAACTTCAATTTACCGTGCACACGCTATTTTCAATATTTGCGATAACATCTAATGGTAACGTCTGGTTATTTATTTCATATTTACAAATTAAGTGCACATCATTGCCATAAGTTGCTCATTAGGAAGGCAAATATAGTTCATAAATATTAACACGTGTGTATATTGCAGCCTGAATTCAATAAGAGCCCATTCATAGTGAGAGAGAAATATATTAAGCAATATTAACGATTTTTACAATTTTGCTTTTGAACACTGGTGAATGTAGCTAAATAACATATTCAATCAGGTAGTGTATTTACACGCTGGTGTCAAATCTTCCGGGTTCAGTGCGCTATTTTCTGAAGCTCCTTTAACCAAAACAAATATCAATTCATGTGTGTTCGTTTTGATCACAGAAATCTAGAGCTTAATTAACTACCAAATAGTCAATTTTTGATTTATTGTATCTGCACATTGCTTATATTTATATTGTTTGCTAATAAACTTAAGAAACGGCGTTACATTTGCCATACATAAAATAATTTGAATAAGTCATAATGAATAAACCAATAGATTTTCACATATAATTATACTTAAATACCAAAAAAAATTGAACATATTTGTATTTTGCTTACCTTTTTTAATTATCTCGTAAAAGCACAACTTATGTATACGTGTTAGTGTGTGGGTATATAGAAGCTTAACTTTTTTGAATCCAGGTCATTTGACTGTGAAACGAATGTAGCGTGTCGGTTGCGCTACTCCGAGCAAGTAAATCAGGACCTCGAGACAAGCCATCTGTTCACGTAGATACGACTTAGGGTCTGTATTATGATTTCGTATCCTGGAAACTTTACAGTGTCTAGACGCATTGGTGCGAAACAAGTGGCATAAATATTATATTAACTATAAGCAACCCGAGCTGTCGAGGGTAAGAATTCGTATTCAAGACTCCTACGTCGCTGGAAGAGGATTGTCAGCTCAAAGTCTCCTATGTTTAATTAAGAATTTAACTTTAAATACCATTTTATAATTATTGTTAAGTTTACTCGAAAAAATCGGGAGCAGAACTAACTGTTCAGTGCTTGTAATTCTGCCCTGATTTAACTTTCTTTTAGCAAGGTATTCGTACTGCAATCTTTTATTTTTGATTTGAACTTTGCTGAAGAAGAACAAAGGCAGCACAGGATAGCCGCGAACGTATCAACCGCTGCGCTAACCGGGAAGCCCTGCAGCCGGGTTCCAAATGATTGCAATAATTCAACCTCGCGTTGGTGTACCCTTCATTAAACGGCCATTTATTGTAGGAAACTATTACACATATTTTTAGTGCACTAGCGTATCTTACGATGTAAGCGGCGATTCAGGATTTCACGATGGAACGATACAACAATATCACCATGGCGGTGAATCATTCTATGGAAGCGACGGTTCAAGATTTGAACGAATAAAAATTTAAAAAAACAAAACAAACGCCACTGTTCTGAACCATACCCTGAAAGCTTCGGTTTCAAGAGTAAACTATAGCAATTTAGCCGTAGTGTATCATAGCCTGCAAACGGCAGTTCAGGATTCCACTGCGAAACTACGCCACAAATTACACAAAATACCATGGATGTGTTCACTTACCTGTAAAATGGTGGAATTTAAAATTTCAAATAAAACCATACATAACAGTGGTGAACGCTTCCCTAAAAACAATAAAACCTAATACTACATGGTTGAACCATACCCTGAACGTTAAGGTTAGCCCCCCCCCCCCCCTCCCCCCGTTGTCCGCTAAGTCTTCGCGCTTTTACTGCACGCTGTTCAGCTGCGGATCTATATTCTCCTCGGTGATGTTCTTGTGCTGCTCTTTAATGCAACTGCGCATTTAACGCCGCGATAACGTTATAGTCCCACCATTGTTGCTGTTTACTGTTGACCTTTAAAGTGCGTAAACAACGGCATTTTACATCAATTAATTTCAAAATTACTAAATTAAATAGAAATGTACATTGAGCGCATAATTTGCAGCATAACCATGTATTTTGTAGAAAGTTGTGCATAGCTGAAATTAAAACAAGCATCGTATGTGGGAAAAACATTTTGTTGACTAATTAACAAAACTGTGTTTGGTAAATGATATCAATATTTATTAAATAATTAAACCTGAAACCGGAAGTCAAAGGACGCTATATCTATACACTAAAAGAAATAATAGGAAAGTTAAAAATGGTTTTGGGATAACAATCACCACATTGCATGCTGTGCCAGGATTGTAAATGAAGAAACCGTAAGTAATGGCTGTATTCTCGGAGGCAATTGTCACGAATAAGAAATCCTTTGTCTAAGCACGGACAAGGGAAAATAACAGACTGCGATTTGCTGACCGTGTTGTCCTAAATAAAGGATGATAAAATGAAATTATTCTTCTGTTTCTTCAGACGAAGTGGCACATCCATCAGGCGGGCAAGGAGATCATCAAGAGAGGAGTCACGGGGAAGGGCATCACAGGCGGACAGGACTGAAATCTGGACATCTGGTGTAGTTGGGTCTTCGTCTAGGGCAATCAGTCTAACAAGATTGAAGTTTTGTTTCAGTGTTGCCGCAAGGACGTCTTAATGAAGATCAAGGCTTCCAATGTGCTAGAAAATTGTATCGAGCCCTCGGGAGAGATCTTGGAAGCGGCGAAGTGTGCGCATGGAGTGTCATAGCGACAAACTCGTAATTAAGCGTATTCTGATCTGGAGCCCAGCAAGTCCATTCAGCAGGTGGCCAGGAGATAGTTGAAGTTATCTGGATACTGTTGACAGGAAGATCATACCATTCTCGTCGAGCTGGTGGAAGAAGTGAAAGTCGGCCTTCGTCTTGAGGGCTTCTTTGACCGAGAAATGGCGTGGTGTGGGGATGTGGACGGGTGGAATTCTGAAAGCTGATTTGTTCTTGGAGGAGTGTATTTGTGTTGGTACTGTGTTTACTTGTGAAAGTGGTGTAGATGAAACGGGATTGTAGAATGGGGAGCTGGAGTATGACGGTAATACTACTGGTGTTAGCTGATGATCACTGGTCTCTAGGTCTCGGTGCGTTGCGGGTAGGATATTGAGACTGGTGTGGGGCTTCGTAGGTCATTGTAGTCAAGATCAAGTTGAGTTGGATGTTCATCAATAATCAGATGTTTTAGAACTGGCGTAGACTCAGATGTTTGAGCAGTAAGAAGATCAGGTGATGATTTGGAAGAGAGACATCAGTTGTAGGTGACGTTGCTGCATCAGGTATGGCAGACAATGTAGAAACGGCAGCAGGAGCGACGTAAGGCAAACCGACTGAAACAAAGGCAGTTGTAGTGAGTGATGGACTTGAACGTGAAGATACTGTGGCGGCAAGATCAGGAGATTTTCTTGACGTGAAGGTGGGAAGATGGAGGACTACCACAGATTCAATCTGGTTGGGTTTAAGTCCAAGTAATGATGAAATAGAAGTATGATGGGATGGATTTCCAAGTTCCCAACGACCTGATGGAATAAATACTTCCTTAGGCAGTGCATTCATACGTCGTACCAAACGGCTTACCAGACGAGCATCAGTCAATGCGGAGAGTGGGACTTTGGCTTTGATGTAAGTAGTGTTGGAACAGCAAATGATGGTGCATCCAGTGTTATCCATAGTCACAACTTTCAGGATTAGATCTGGGTTGTTGATTGATGACGTTGCCACGGATGATGTTGAAAAAGTTGAAGACAGTGAATTCCAGCCTTCGATCCATCGGGTGATCCCAGAAACGCGTCCTGCAGCCCATTTAGTAACAAGTCACCTCGCTTCAATGGCCTCTGGAAGCGAAGGATTTGGAGCGGGATTGGTCAGAAGACTAACTGTGGGATTTGTGGAGAAGTAGAAAGAGTTTTCTGAAGATGGCAGTCGTGTAAATTCCTTTAGCGTATGGTCGTGCTCATGTGGGTAATGAGTCCTGATATGGCGCCTCAGGTCCCAGTCGGACTTGAATAATCTTGCATGTTTGCCGACGCACCACACGCAGATATACCTCATGCGGCGATGGTCGGTTTTTGCCAGATGGTTTCGCAGATCCAGTTTGCTGTGGTAAGCAGTGCCACACACCTCACAATCCATGGCAGAATCTGAAAAAAAACAGATCATGAGATGCACACGACATTGTTATGAGGATAAAATTGCACATAACCATTGACTGAGCAACTGTTCGCAGTATCCATCATTTTCAGAAGCGATCTCCACAATCCATATAAACGCATTTATACTGGACTAGATCGCAATAAAGGTTTCTCATCGACAAATACAGTTGAGAAAGGATCACTGTTGATCAGGCTGCTGCCTTCTCGGTTGAGCGCTCACCAAAATCTGTAAACCGTTCTCACAGCCGAACTATTATCGCGACTGCTCAATCGTAAAGTTTCTCTGTTAGACGCAGTACCCAAATGTGCAATACGGGAAAACGCTCCTTAGGCAATGTTATTTGTGTATGTATTTTTCACTTTTCCAGTCATAAGCTCATCTAAAACTGTGTGTGTTTTTTTATCTTATCCCTGATCACTGAAAGCCATTACAAGCAATCAATACATGGACTGGTGTTGTTTAAATCTAAAATAAAAGGATGTTGATGTATGCATCTTCTAACTATATTTATGGACAACAATAATTTAATGAACAGCATTTACTAAAACATTAAACTAATGAACAATACTTTGCTTCATTTACACATGGCCATTTTATATTTGTGTTTGGTTTATTCCACAGGAAGTGCTTTGTGGAACAATGCGAGTACTTGTGACCCTCGATACCGAACTAGCCTGTCGATGTGAATGGCACTGGCTGGAGTCTTAAGTGACCTCTTTACCAGATACACAAGATCGTCAATTATTTTTGTGACCAAATAAAGACCGTGGCACTGCGAAGCAATTTTTGTTTACACACCGAGACGCTTTGTTGAGTCGTGCGCCCAAACACCATCACCAACTGACAACACTCGCGTTTTGGCACGAAGGTCATAGTCGCGCTTTGGTACTGTGACTTAGTATGCAGTGCTTTACGTGCAACTAAGTGAATTTTCTCAAGCTCTTCATGAAGACACTGAACGTGCGAAGCATATGATTGTTGATCCATTTGTTCATTGGACTGAGGAGGTAACCCAATGAATGCCTGAATAGGGAGAACAACATCTCGACCAAGGGTCATATTATTGGGGGTCTGACCGGTACTTGCATGTATGGAAGAACGGTATGCCATCATGACTTGCTGCAAGAATTCATCCCAATTTCGCTGATTCTTGTTACAGTGCATGGACAACATGCTTCCAAGTGTACGATTGAAGCTTTCCACTACGCCATTCGCCTGAGGGTGCTGACCAGTGGATTGAGTAGGATGAATTTGCAATAGATCGCACATGTCAGAAATTAGTTTCGATGTGAAGTTACTTCCAAGATCAGAGTGAATTATTAATGGAACTCCAAATCGTGAAACAAGGGATCAACAAATGCTTTAGCCACTGTTATGGCCTCTCGATTGGGTAGTGCAATGGCTTCAGTCAATTTAGGAAAACAGTCACATCTGATTAGTGTAAAAGCATTTTTAGAATCTGTTCTAGGGAGTGGCCCATATATATCATCAGCAATGCGTTCCATTGGTCCATTCACTTTAGCTTCAACAAGAGGTGCTTTTGGAGGCTTGGATGGTTTTCGAGAAGCACATGCATCGCATGTTGTACACTACTTTTCAACGTCTGCTTTCATGCCAGGCCAGTAAAATGCTTGTCGCACTTTGTTCAGCATTTTGTCAGCACCAAGGTGACCAGCACTAGGGATATCATGAAAATATTGCAAAACTTCACTCCGCTGTGAAGTTGGTAAAACTATTTGCCGTCGGCATTCTTCGCCTTCATTCTATGTGCGGTAAAGAACATTATAATTGCTATGTATAATGATCACGTCAGTCATGATAAGCCCCACCTACCATGTTGTATTGCTGCATGCCTATCGCTGTATCAGTGTAGTATTAAAATAGCCACCAAACTGACCGGTGTTCTAGCGTTTACTTAAACCCACATACACAACAATTGGCTACGAGGATTGAGCAGACTTTTTATTTCGGGAATTTTATACTTTCTTTCAAGATGAAGTATTGTGCATAAAATTCTGGATATTACATTTGTGATAATTATGGCAACCGCGTTAATACAAAGTATTAATCCGTTTGAGGGTAATACGGAAACATGGACTTCTTATCAAGAACGCCTGGAGCAATATTTCATTGTGAACGATATTGCAAATGAAAAGAGAGTGGCTGGATTACTTACCCTCCTAGAGGAAAGGACATATTGTCTTCTCAGGAGTTAAACGTCAGCGGCAAGCCGTCGGAGAAGACGTACAAGGAACTGTGTGACTTGCTTAGCACTCACCTTAGTCCAAAACCATTGATCGTTGCCGAACGTTTTCGATTTCATAAACAAAATCGGGCGACAGGGGAATGTATCAAGGACTATGTTACATGTTACAGTAGCGACATTAAGGAAGTTGGCGGAATTTTGTATCTTTGGCAACAACCTTAACGACACATCAATGGACAGATTTGTTTGCGGTCTTCATGAGGAAAAAACACAGAGGAAGTTTCTTTCAACAGCTGAAGGCCGTCAACTGACTTAAGGTGAAAATATAGGAACAAATATAGGAATGTTTGCATAACAATGTAGGGGGTTTTGGCTTGTTTAGGGTTAAAATATATGAATTTTATGGTAAAAAGTAATGTTTTAAAGATATGTAGAGAACTTCTTACTTACTTGTTTTCCGACATAATCATTAACTTCATGTTTTACTTAACGAAACAGTCCATCATCTTCACCACCAAGGCAGATGTGCTGATGCAGCAACACAATGTGGTCATCAATGTGGACACCTGAATTTTATTTATTAAAATAGTTAACAATCAACAAAACACAGAACATTATTAAACATAGTTTTACAACCTAACATTAGAGTGCAACATAACATTGATAATGATATTTTTGAAACCGCAGTCATGAATTGCATACATGTAGTATCATATCATGGTACATAATATAAATTTTGTATTTTATGCACATATAATTTCTATACACTCTTCAATCAAACATTTTAGGACATGAAAAGAACACCAACACATCCTATATGATACAATGTACATTCAGAATATAAGATTTTTGGGCAGCTTCTGTGTATAAATATATTTGAAATTGAACATCAAAATAATTAATTGAACACCAGGCATGATTATCAGTTATTTCACTGTTTATATTACACATCATCCAAAAGCTTAGGGTTAGTGTATCCAGGGCTTTTTTGGCCCGATTTTATAGCCGAAATTCGGCTATGTTCCCAATCGCAAAAAGTATACTTTTTTCCCATGATTTGTTAAAAAAAATCCCAATTGGGGAGAAAACGCAAATGACATCTGCTGTTTCGCTTTTTAACAAAGCATAGTCCGATCCGATCCTTGTTTTAGACTATACCTTAATTCGGATTACGTCGGCACTATTTGTGTGCACGATATTCTCCGTGTTGTTCAGGCGCTTATAATATTTGCGATGAAATTCAAGCGTTTTGTGATTTGGCTAAATGATTAGCAAAGAGGTCACGCAATTCAAAATATTACGTGAAAAAGATTCCAAAGCAAAACCTGGCGCCAAAATGAAAACTGTTAATTTTTGTAAGCAAGCGTCATTAAAAAAAAACATCGTCAAGAAGTACAAGTCTTCTCATTGAAACTCCTTCTATTGTTAATGATAGTAATTTAATAACAAGTGACTCTTTTGCATCGTAATCGTCATTGTTGATTTCCGAAAGCAAAGTGCTGACTTATTTTCAACATGGTAATAGCAGTAGTTCTTCAGAAGAAGATGAAGCGCCTCCTAAAAAAATGGTGCCTGATGTGACTGAAGACTTTGTGTGAGCTTATTATATTGTCATGATGGTGTTTGTGGTGTGCGTGATTAAAGATGCTGAACTCATTCATGTAGTTTTAAATCCCAATTTATTTTCCGTTTTCTTGAAAATGCCGATAAAATTCTCAATTTCAAAGCCATGGGCTATCTTCCAAAAAATCTGTTAAAAAGCCCTGGTATCATATATTGTTATGAACGACTTTTAAGTTGTTTGTAACTGTATCACCATTCATCTAAAAATAAAACAATTTTTTAAAAACAGCCTCCTGAATTATTTTGCAAGACTTCCAATTCCCTAATTTATTTAAATAAATTCCAATATTCAAAAGAATTGGAAGCCTGTAGATATGCTTAATTCCATATAAGATCTGAAAGAGCATTAAATATCCACTCAATAGAGCATCCCTGGGGAAAGACCTTTCACATCTATCTGCTAGGATTTGATCTCACCTTTGAAATTGTTGTATTTTTCTTCTATATGGACACCTTTGCTATTTTGTTTACGAATCCGGGATATAACTAGAATTACTGAGGGCATATTTCTCTCCTATCATGGCACATTATAGTGCCGACCGATTTCAATATTATTTGTGGGACAATCAATGTAATTTTGACGATACATTTTTGAATTTTAGATTATCCAATTTGCTTATATATGCAAATGTTTCATAATTTAGTTTTATTTCTCTATACACATCAAGCGACGTTGAGTCGTCTAGTCCTGATCGCCATTTGCTAATAAAGATATCGCAAATTCGAGCTCTTCAAAGCTTTGGGATAAATGTTTCTTAATCTTAACCGAGTCCGGATAAAACCATATTTCATATAAACCAGGTGCTTTAAGTAAAGGTTACCTGTGAGGCCCCGTTTGTACGGGAATTGTTATTTAACTGATCTTTAAAAATAATATGTAAAATACAATTTTCTAGTTTAACCGAGTTCATCTTTAAAAAGTATTTAATCATTCTGATATATCTTTCTATATACAATGAAAATCTTCCAAACTCACTATATAATGCGAGATTATTCGTGGATGTTTATCAGTGGTACCTGGTTTTTAACCTTGGTCATCTAACGTTAAAAATGGATCATCGGGTTTAAAACCTTGTTCATCTGATGTTAAACATCAGTCATCTAATGTTCAACATGTGTCTTCAGTTTCGAAAGGGCACAGCGAACACACATATAGCGATTTTTCTAATAGTTACACTCGCATCTATATTTTCTTGTTATTTCATCTCCATTGTAGTTAGAAAGATAGAAAATCTAATCGCAGATGCTATCTCCTATTGGAATATTACGAGGTAACGAGGTTACTATTAACAAAACGGATAATTAATAATCTTGTACCAAATAATGCCTCTTTTAATAAACATGCTTTCTGATAGTCCACAATGCAGCAATATACTGTTTTCTTATTACTAATTTGTGTCTGTTCCAACGAGTGAAAAATATGCACTGGGTTTAAACGACTATATACCCATACGTTAAAACAGACGTTTCTTTTGCCAATAATTTAAGTCACATGTTCAATTCATACTATTGTAAAAAACTGAAAGAAATAGCTTGTTAGTGTGATCAGAAAGACAGACATACAGCTTATTCAAACTTATGTAACAGTATATCGTCTATATATATATATATACACATTATTTTCTTTCCTATGAATGGGTATAACAACGTTATATTATAAAACATACAATAATCATTTAAGAATATAAAAACAGTTTAACACAATCCATTTCAATTACAAGTATGTTTTATTGAGGCGGTTCAATGTACTACATATTATTATTTTGATCGTGTGTCTTGATATATTTACAAACATAAGATATTACTGATTTGTCACACGAAACTTATAATTTGTGGATTGTACATACAAAAGGGTATGTATAAAATATACGGCTAATATATTTGTTTCTGAAGTACGTGTTATGTGACCCCCACCCCGTATAATCATATTTGAGGACCAAACACGGTTATTAGACATTTATCAAGGAATTGTTATTTCATTTAAATAACAATGGTCGATATAGTATGTGGTATTGAAGGATAACAAATAAGTATTGTTCTATTTCTTCATAATATGTAGATATCTTATAATAAGTAAATATTTTCTATGTTTTCTTCATAGTGAAGTGTATAATTTAAGTACTGGGAAAACGGGGCTAAATGTATTTGCTTTAAGTGAATTCACGATATTAGTTTAAACCTATTTATGTAGCTGGATTGCATCCAAAGCCTTAGGCTTAAATGAAACGCTCTCTAGTCCCGAGTGGGACGAGAACC